>NC_050574.1:358958515-359046015 GCF_011100635.1 Trichosurus vulpecula
TTCCCCCTCACCTACTCCCTGTTTCCTTCCAACGAACTGCTTTTTCTTGTCACTTTTATATGAGATAATTTACCCATTTAGATCTCTCCCTTTCTCCCTCTCTCAATATATTGCCCTCTCATCCCTTAATTTTACTTTTTTTAGATATCATCCCTTCAGATTCAACTCACCCTGTGTCCTCTGTCTACATATGTATATATATATATATATATATATATATATATATATATATATACATATATATATATATTTATGTATATATATACATATATATATATATATTTATGTATATTTATGTATATTCCCTTCAACTACCCTAGCACTGAGAAAGTTCTCAAGAATTACACACATCATCTTTCCATGTAGGAATGTAAGCAAAACAATTCAGCTTTAGCAAGTCCCTTATGATTTCGTTGATTTTTCTTTCTTGTTTATCTTTTCATGCTTCTCTTGATTCTTGTGTTTGAAAGTGAAACTTTCTGTTCACGTCTGGTCTTTTTCTTGAGAAAGCTTGAAAGTCCTCTATTTTATTGAAAACCCATATTTTGCCTTGGAGTATGATACTCAGTTTTGCTTGGTAGGTGATTATTGTTTTTAATACTAGCCCCTTTGATCTCCAGAATATCATATTCCAAGCCCTTCGAACCCTTAATATAGAAGCTGCTAGATCTTGTTTTATCCTGATTGTGTTTCCACAATACTAATTTTTTTTTCTTTCTGGCTACTAACAGCATTTGTTCAGAGCCATTTTTACAGGTGTTTGGAGGGATTTGTAGGAGAGCTTACACAAGTCCCTGCTTTCCAGCCACCATCTTGGCTCTGCCCCCCACACATATCCATTTATACATACATATACATATATACACACACTCAGTTGGGCATAAAAATCTTTTTTACCTAACAGAATTCTAATGGGAAGAGTATAAGAAAAAATTGGGGGGTAATAAAAAAGACAGAATAAGTGGTCAGAGGAAAAGCAAACTTTAGAAGAGGGATAGGGTAAAAAAGGAGAGAGTGAAGAATAAACAGAACAAAATAGGATTCAGTGAAAAGCACAATAATCATAACTTTGAATGATAAGGGTACAAGCTCACCTTTAAAACAGAAGCAGTTAGAATGGATTAAAAAACAGTTCAACAATATGTTTTTTACAAGAGACATACTTGAAATAGAAAGACATATTCACAGACAGGAGTAGAATATATTGTTTCAACTGATTTAAAAATGGCAACATATCCACCATGATCTCAGAGAAAACAAAAAAGCAAGATAGACCTATTTAAAAGAGATAATCAGGGAAAGTATATTTTGATAAAAGGAGTCTTAGATAACTAACATTAAACAAAGTTTTATGGCAAGTTTCTTGGATATAAACCTCATTTCTCAAATATGTAGATAATTGGCTTAAACTTATAAACATCAAAACCATTCCCTAAGTGACAGTCAAGGGAAACAGAAAGATTTAAGAAGATGAAATCAAAGTTATCTTTAGCAAGACAAAAAAATGCTCTAAATCACTATTGATTAGAGAAATTCAAATTAAAACAACTCTGAGATACCACTTCACACCTGAGTGAAATGATGGATGATAGAGGACATAGGGGAAAATAGTAACCCTAACAAACTGTCAGTGGACTTCTGAATAGGTCTAAGCATTGTGAAGAATAATTTGTAATTATTCCCAAATGGCTGTGACTCTGTGCATATCCTTTGACTCAGAGCTACTACTACTAGGTCTATATCCTAAAGAAATAAAAGTAAAAGTACATATATTTACAAAACTATTTTAGCAGCTCTTTTTTTGTGGTGGCAAAGATTTGGAAATTGAGATTTGCTCATCAATTGGGGAGTGGTTGAAATTTGTATATTATTTAGATGGAACACTAATGAGCTATGATAAATGATGAGGATGGTGTAGATTCATAAAACCATTGGGAAGAACTATATGCAAAGAGAAATGAGTAAAACCAGGACATCACTGCACACAATTACCACAATATTAAAATGATGAGCATTTGTGACAGACTTGGTTGCTCTCATCAATACAATGATCTACAACAATTTCAAAGAACTCATGATTAAAATGTGTGTCCTTTTCCAGGAAGATAATTGATGAACTCTGATTGCAAATTAAAATATACTTTTCTCCCTTAGAAGAAAGAGAGAGAGAGGGAGAAAGACAGAGAGAGAGAGAGAGAGAGAGAGAGAGAGAGAGAGAGAGAGAGAGAGAGAGAAGGAAGGAAAGAAAGGAAAATTAGGAAAAAATGAAGAAAAGCAAATAAATGTAGCATGGCATGTGTTACCAACACTGATATATAAAGATATTTTAAGTAACACTAAATTATTTTTCCCAGATAGTAGCTTTAGGAATTCTAAGTCAGGGAACAATAGGACTTTCACTATGTGTGTCAAAGTAAATTTAATTAAAAACAAATAAACAAAACTGTTGATTTCTTGAAAGTGAGAGGAAAAGATACATTTAAGGAGGATTCCCACCTATATAGACTCATGAGAATTTTTTATTCTAATAAAGCATATAATGTTTTAAAAATGACTTCTGTGTATTAAGAATGTAATTCCTAACAAAAAACCTTCAAACCATAGTACATAAGTTTGTTAAGTTGTTGTTGTTGCTGTTGCTGTTGTTTCAATAGAGTGGAATTGAATGTCTCCTGAAATTTGTATTGTACATGCTTACTTGACTCAAGGTCACTGAGTTATCATCTGGTCATGGGGCAGGGTAGAGGGGAGGACGGTAAAGAATTCAGGGAAAACATGTTTCTATAGGCTGCTGCTCTTCCAGAAGAGACCTCTTAAAAGCAGACCATGTAAATGAGGAACTAAATTATATCTTTCCTAGAGGGCACATGCTTTATTTAGTAACTCACTTATTCCTCAGAGTGAATGTCCTTCTTTGTATGTCTAAAAAGGTTCTCTTCCCTCTACAATCTGCCTTTTCTGGTCAACAAGTAAGTAGATGAAAATTCTGTGAGGTAATCTGTTTATCTTTAGTATCACTATTTTTAAAATTTATTTTCCCCATTTCAGTGCCATTCCTTTCTTCCATCACTTGGGATTCCCCTCATTTTATATTCCACTCCTAACCATCTATCTAACCCTGTTCTCTGATAATAGATGATCACAAAAATCCTCTCACTAGTTATATCATCCTTTAGCTAGCACCCTACCAGATGCTAAGGGGAGCATTGTATACAGTGTTTATTTAGTATAGCATCTCAGATCCTCAGTAGTCAAAAAAACAGTGCCCAACAGGCAAAAAGTTATTGTCTATCCCTTTATTCTTTTTTTACCCCCCAAGGTGCAACTTTCTTACTGGTGGAAATCTAAGTCAGTATCTCATTTCTTTTTCATAATTTCTGAAGACTATTTTGAGGGACAAATATATGATTATCATAATTGATGGGCATAATATAGACACAGAGCAAATCAACTTAACCTCAAAAATTGTGGACCTTGATAGATGAACTTTCACTTCATTTTGACACGACCCAGACTTTGACATCACTTCCTGACTACCATTTCTCAACCTTGCTGCCTGTGCAAAAACCTCCCCTTCATATTTTCCAGCTCCCTTTTAGCATACTTTCCCAATTAGAATGCAAACTCTAGAGGAAAAGGGTTGTATTGCTTGCTTGTATTTGTTTTCTCAGATGTTACCAAAAAATCTGGCACATAGTACATGCTTAATAAATGAATCTTCTATCTATTCAATTAAGTAAATGTATGTATAATTAGATCTAAAGTCACTGTTATATCTAGGTCTAGAATATAAGTTTCAGTTCTTTCCTGGTAGAATCTCCAGAAAGAATCCTCTAATTTCTATTAATCAATCTACTACAGGAAAATGGAACCATTTAATCACAATATGTTTTACAGTTCTCAAAAAGTAAGAAATTGCTTATGTTTAAGGTGTTTAAATAGTGTTTAATCTTCCATGCACAATAATGATAAATCCAACAAAACTTTTTTCTTTTGGATTTTGGTCAAGAGTTGAATACCTTTACTTGAAACTATCCTCAGTCTCATAAGTATCTGTCCATATCACTGACATCATTATTTTCATGTTGACAAATGAATATTATAGAGGACAATGGAGAGAAACCAGGCAAACTCCATAAAATAGGGCAGTGTTGGGTGCTGTAAAGATTTTATTGCTACTTGTTAGAGAAAGGTCTACATAAAACATGGTATCATTCTAAATGTACAGAAATAAATCTTTATATCAGAATACATGTGCATGCCTATCTAGAAATAGCATATAAATATATTTATTCTTACGCATGCTACAAACTTACCTATAATGATGTGCTTATAAAGTTTTGGCACATTTTAGATTCAAAGTGTGCAATGGATGTTATCTCTTTATTTATTTAGTAATGCTGAGCAGCTTTTCTTCCCCTTCAGAACAAAAGTAATGCTTTTGTTACACTTTAATTTTTGCTTTTATTTAATTTTATTCAATTTTTACCTTTGTGACAACAAAATCATATATTAAGTCAATAAATAATATTCAGTAAAGAACATCTTTGACTTACTAAAACAACCACAAGAGGAAGTTTGAAATTGTTTTAGTATGATTCTGAACACACTCAGTTTTCCTTTTTTTTTTTTTTTTTTTGTTGAACCTGGTGATGTGCAAGATGGGCTAAACTATCTTAATTGTACAATTGCTTATTGGTTTGAGAAGCACATGTGAGATTATGCACTATGTCTGAATAGAGGCTTATTGATTTCTGCAGGCAAGGAGTTGCAGAATCATAAGAAGCCCAACCCACAGTTGTATGCATGTGTGCATTGATGACGTGAAAACTTTGATGATGCCCAAATATGGAGTTCATAAGTTGTAGATTGTGTTCTTTAATGAGTTTGAGCCTGTTGCTTTGGCTCTTGGATCCCAGAAAGATGTGCATAAATCTTATACAAGTAAATAAAATCAGAAACAATATACATTTAAATATGAACACCGCCTAACTTTTTTCAATCGATTCTCAAAGTGAAGTGTTTTGTTTGATAAGTGTTTTTGTTTTATTGCTGGGAGAGGATGGTTTACGGACAAGTCGAATTGTATCATTTGATTGCTGGTTGTGAATCTGCTGTTGAGATAACTGTCTGTAAATTTAATGTGAACTCCATGCCTATAACCTAACTGATAAAAGCTAGAAAGCAATATGACAATACTATTGGAGTAGAGTTAGCAACGTACAGAACTCGGAGTTACAACTGGCAGTTGCAATGGCACTAGAATACAATTGCCAGGAATCTTCTACTCCTTGAAAACTGGTAATATAGTAAAAAGCATTCGAGGTGGTGTATGAAGAAGGGGCTGCTTAGTTTGGAATTTATAACCTATAACATAGGAGATTGGGGCAAGTCAATTGTGCTTGTAAGACCTCAATTTATTCATCACCAAGTCAATCCAAGAAGCATTAATAAGGTGCATATTATGTGCATGACACTATTTTAGGTGCTAATGGTATGAAACCAAAAGAATGTAAAAAAAACCCTTTCAATCAAGGGGCTTATTTGTTACAGTCACTGACATTAGGAAATTTAACAATAGGAAATTGGTGGTGTAACAGACAGAGGTCTGGGCTTGAAGTAACATATTTTTTTACTTGTTGGCCTTGGATTTCATTGGTGGATGAAATATTTTTTAGCTCTCCTTTTGCATCTGTTCTCTTTTCAACAGAGACTGCACTCTTTAGCATAAAAGAAAAAATAGTGAGCATGAGGTTGAATTTTCATCCTGCCTTAAACACTTAATATCTTTGTAATCTTCCTTTGCTTCAGTTTTCTCATCTATAAATGGGATAGTAACAGAATCTATCTGGGTTGTTGTGAAGATCAAGTGAGTTAATATTTATAAAACTTTTCTAACAATACAATATTCATAAATAATATTATTATTAAAAGATCTATAAGATCATTTTAACTCTATGACCCATGATCTTCTGAAATGTACATTTCTTTTTGATTTCTTCTTTTTGTTCTCCTCATCTACCTTTCTTGCATTACTTTTCTTTCTTCATCTTTTCATGGTATGTTTTTTTTGTAGGAAAATCCTTGAAAATTTACCCAGTGATCTATATTATTTAGCCACATTTATAATTTTATATTTCTGAAATTCTTCCTTATATTATTTATTAAAATTTTGAGAGGGGCACTGAACTAAGTATATGATACTTAAGAATGAAGGAACAAGGTACACAACTGGATGCCTACTGCTTTACCCTTACACCAAAATCACAGCATCTTTTCTATTATTTCTAAAGATTAAAAAGAAATTAGATATGGACATGTCAATAATTTAGTGTCAAGATTAATTAGACAAAGAAACATTCAGAACTAATGGGAAGACCAGTTTTTTACATAATGAAATAATATTCAAGATATTATCAGTAGAATTTCCAGTTGTGGCACAAATCAACCCCTGCAGCTTTAAATACATTTTTCTCTTGTTACTGTTTTTCAATCATTTCAGTCATGTCTAAGTCTTCGTGATTCCATTTGGGGTTTTCATGGGAAAGACACTGGAGTGGTTTGTGATTTCCTTCTCCAGCTCATTTTACAGATGAGGAAACTGAGGCAAACAGGATAAAGTGACTTGCCCAGGGTCACACAGCTAGTACATGTCTGAGGCCAAAATTGAACTCAGGTCTTCCCAACTCCAGGCCTTGTGCTTTATCCACTGTTCCAGCTAGCTGCCCATAATTGGTCACTTCCATATTTTTAGAGTGTTTAAGATAGGGCAATGCTTAGATATATGAGGAAGCTCAGGAGTCAGCCTACATATTGTCTGATAGTCAACAATTCAGTCTCTATGAATTTCTCTGAAACATATGAGTTCAATCTAATTCTCACTGTTTTTTCTTATATGCTGGAGAATGTAGTATGATGACAACAGAGCAGGTGCTAAAGGAGAGTGATAAAATATTTCATCCACCAATGAAATTTAATGCTGTCAGGTAAAATTGAAGTTTCTTTCCTATGCCTCTTCAGTCACTTGGTTATGCTAGTTCACAGTCTGGGCCCACCAGCTGTGCAGAATTACATTGTATAATGGAAGTCTTTTAAGTACCCATCATGGTAAATTCTGAACAAGGAAAAGACAAGATCACAGAGTGGGGAGTGGAGGGAAATACTCCAAAAGAACAATACTATATAGGACCTCCACTTACATTCCCAGCTGGAGATTCAGAGTAACAATTCCTACTTTTAAATCAAACAAATACACCAACTTTATTTCTATCAAGTGACATGATCTATTCATCTTAAATATACTGAGTAGTTAAGCATAAAGAATTTAAATGAATCCTGAAGTAGCTTATCTTTTCTGGTCCTTAAAAGCAGTACTTACCACTTCCATGAAGAAATTAAACTCTTGGTGAAGAAGTTATTCAGGATTTCTACTTTAAAAAAAAAAAAAACTTTATAGTGCTATACTTAATTGAGGAGACAGCTTTTTGCTAAATGCTCTGAGAGGGAAAGAGAATCAGAGTTAAGAATATAAAATATTTTAGAAGTATACTTCAAGGAACTCCCTCCACCCTCCAAAAAGAAAAAAAAAGGTGGTCTTTGCACCAAATGTTATTGTCAGATTGGTGTAGTTTGGCTTCTTTCCAACTGATGAAGAAGAAACTGCCTGAGAATTAACATTAGCTTCTTTGAAAAGGTCTTGAAAAGGAAGAAATTCTTCACTTCAGGCTTTAGTGATATTAAAGAATTTTCTGATGAATAAGCACTGAAATCAAAATGTTATTCCATGCTAGGAGCAAGTAATCTGAGAGATGAAGGATACTACCTTGGCTGCACAATTGTTTTTATTCTCTCCTAAGTCAATACCCATTCAAAACAGGAGTGAAGGAAGACAAGAGAGGGTGTTATTAAATAAGAGAGGAGAGAAGGTATACCTTAAACATACCTTGGCTTTGGTTCTTTTATCAGGTCAGTGTTCTTTAGGTGACCATTTCCATTACAGAAAGATGGCTGTATACTGCTCTCTACTGGCTGGCCAAAGTTAACAACTTGTGTCCTGCTGTTTGAATATAATTGATTTTGTTCATTTACTGCCATTTCCAAATAGCTCTTTCCCCAGACTTAGTTTAAATGCTTATTTTAAAGTTTAATATTTAATTAAATATATCAGACCTAATTTCTTGAGAACAGGATTGTTTTTTCTTTTCTTTGTATCCTGAGTTCTTAGAACAATGCTTGGCACCCAGTAGGCACTTCATAATTGCTAGTTGACTGCCTGATTACACTAAAACTGTTGCTGCTGGGCATCAACTTTGCTTAGCATACATTTTCCCTATATTTGTTATTATTGAATGTTAGAATGGACATTTGTTGTGTTCTTACAATAACTCTATCCTTCCCTGTCTTCTTGGAGGATGGAGTGGCGGTCTAAGGCATAACATGGATGTGTTAATGATGTAGAATAGATTCATGAATGTTCACACTAGCAAAGTAAACATTTTCAGTCATTTCTCAGTCATGTAAGACTCTACTTGTCCCTATTTGGGGTTGATTTGGCAAAGATACTGGAATGGTTTGCCATTTCCTTCTTCAGCTCATTTTAAAAATGAGGAAACTGAGACAAACAAGATTAAGTGACTTGCCCAGGATCACACAGCTGGTACATGTCTGAGGCCAGATTGGGACTCAGGGAGATAAGTCTTCCTGAATCTAAGCCTAATGCTCTATCAATTGTGCCACCTAACTGTCACAAAAACATAGATTTATATAAAACAGATAAATAGGATCATCTGTTCATACATAGAAAGCTATAAAAGATTTTAGAAAGCATTTAATCCAATGACCTCAATCTATAGAAGAAACTTAGACTTAAGTTGGTTCAATGGCTTGCCCAAAATCACATGGGATCAAAGGTGGGAACTGAACCAAGCTCTGAGACTCTACATTCAGTACTATATTTCCTGTTCCATCTTCCCATGGTGCAATTGAACAAACACAGGATTTGGAATTATAAGATCTGGCTTTGAGCCCTAATTGAAGTTGAACTAGCACAAAATCAAGTCCTGGACCTACCACTTATTTTTTGTGTAAACTGGAAAAATTCTCTTTTCTCAGGTTTCATAGTCCTCATCAGTAAAATTAAGGAGATTTTATGAGATGACCTTTAAAGTCCCTTGCAAATCTAAACTTATGATCCAATAATCTTTAACATCTATAAAAACCCCAAATCCTTGGAGAATGATTTCTTCTACCTGGTGCCTCGCATAGGTTGTAATGGAAAGAGAGATATATGTCACAAAGGTTGCAGACGGTGAGTGTCTAGATAGGATAATTGTCTAGCATTATTTTTTTACTTTTTTACTTTTCTTCTCTCAAGACAGCTAGGTAATGCAATGTATAGAGCACAGGACATATAGTCAGGAAGATACCTGTTCCTGAGTTCAAATTTGGTCTCAGACACATGCCAGCTATGTGATCCTGGGCAACTCACTTAATCCTGTTTGCCTCAGTTTCCTCATCTTTAAAAATGAGCTGGAGAAAGAAATGGCAAACAATTACAGTATCATTGTGAAGAAAACCTCACATGGGGTCACAAAGACCCTGACACAGACTTTTAAAATTAAAAAAAAAAGTATACCTGTTCTTCCTGATGACTATGCTGGTCCAACTATAAAAGTTCATTTCGTCATTGAGTATAATGTTTTCAAAGTGTCACTAGAGTTAATAAAAAAAGAAAAAAAGAAATAGGGTTTTCCAAAAGCTTTAGGGCAGTTTTAGGCTGTTAGAGCTTAAAATTGCCCTAAGACTTTTGGGACATTCCATACAGCAAATTGTCCTAAGGCTTAGTGGAGTGCTTATGAGGTTTTAAGAAAAGAGGCATGTGCTCATTTTTTTCTTGCTCCCAGAGAATAACTGTCCACTAAGTAATATTGCACTCAATTAAATACCACTCTATAGGAAGAATATATATTAGAAGCAGCAGTGGCCTGTTATATCTAGCAGCCCTTCTGAAAACACATCTGCCATCCTATTTCAGCACAGCTAACATGTGAAGAACTGATGTCAGACAAAAATCTTAGTCTTTTTCTATCTACTACCAGAAAATTCAGCTACATATGATGTCCATATTCATTTTAACATTTCAGCAAACTGGTGGGGTGGGGAGAGAAAGAAAGAAAGAGTAAGAAGTAGAAAGAGTGAAACAAAGACAGAGACAGAGAGAGAAACATATACATGGAAAGACTTACAAAGATACACAAAGAAACAGAGACACAGAGAGAGACAGAGAAAGACAAAGGACACAGAGAGAGATTCCTGGGACAATGATCCTAGGTACATATTATTTGCAAGTGGTCACTAGAAAGTGTTTGCAACCTAAGATCTAGAATAATAGCATTAATATTAAGAAGGGACTTCATTATGCTCTAAGCCAGTTCATTCACATACCAGAGTTAAATCTGACAGATGGGTTGTTAAAAGTTTTAACGCAAGTAATAGTAGATTTGTGTCCAATATCATCCAGTTCAATATGACACTGGATATGCTAGGAAGAAAAGGAAGAGGAAAATGGAGTAGATTAAATATTCAAAGCTATTATCATCTTTTCTACCTGGAAGCTTAATTTGGGAAGATTGCTGGGAACTCTTATGGCTTCTGTGTACTCTATATAACTTGAAAGTAGGAAAAAATGATAATAAATACCACTGCAGATGAAGAACAGTAGGAAAGCTGGCACAATCCTCCTATTTGTGCTGAGTGCTCTCTTTACTATAGTGGGGAAGAGAACTGTTACAGTTATAGAGAAGTAAGATGGGGGATGGAAGATAATTTTCCCATGGGCAACAATGAAGATAAATTACCCCATTTCTAATGCAAGTGTAAGATAAACCTGGATGGCGAAATAAATGACAAAGGACAGAAACAAAAGTCAATTTTGGAGGGAAAATCATAATTTTGCTTTCTTCTGATAATAGAACTGTAACTCATTCTCAAAACCCAGCACCATATACATTTTAGGAAAAAAAAACATTAACTCATTATAAGAATGAGCTCAGAATCATTAATAACAGATGCGACATGTCATTTCAATATGGTGGCTTAGATACCATAGAAATAATATCAGTAAAGACCACCTGCAGTACACATTCTTTTAAGCCTTCTTCTAGCAGATAAGCAGAGACTGAATTTCATCAAAATCTGTGTTCTGGAGGGAGATTACCAGAGGTAATAGACTAAAATTCTTAGAAGGGAATGAATACCACCTGGACCATATGATTTCCATCAGCCTGTTAAATTTACTGCCTCAATGAATGTAGATCAAGTTACAATAAGATTTTGTGTGTTTCTTCAAATTGCCCACCTGATGTTAACTTTATCATTTCCATGTTGAAAAAAATACACACCTTCAAAGTGAACAAAACAAATGAAAGAGAAAACTGAAAAGATAGATGGATGGATATGTCTGATTCTCCCTCTCTGTTGGAACTGGTTATATTGCATGTGAAAATGGTTAGTACAGATTGTGAAATCTGTGAATACCATAAGGAATTTATCAAATTCTGCTCATACTCCAAAGTGATGGTTAGTTCCTTGAAGGCATTTTGCTGTTCACTTAAGAATGATGACTTTCAGATGGGAATGTTACCCACAAAGAATGCTTGACATGAGATGTTTATAAATATGCTGCAGTTCTTGCATTGATACTCATTGGTTTGATTGTACAAAAAGATACAATAGTCTTAATGTGTTTTACATACCATCAAGTGCTTTATTTCTTAAAATGTATATTGAAAGAAGTCAGTGAATTTGGTTTAAACTGTTAGACATTTTAAACCTAGAATGTATTAAAAAAGTAAAGATTTCAAGCAAAGTGTACTAAAGGTATCTGTAGTAGGTCACATACAAGTGTTCTTTGAATAAATTATTTCTGTAGTGACAATGGAAGGATGGCTCTAAATTTTTATTCCATCAGGCATACATACATATGTGTGTGTATGTCTTTGTGTGTATTATTACATAGGAACTTAAAGGTCTGTAACTGTGTGTGTGTGTGTGTTTATATATGTATGTATTTGATTTGTTAAATATTTCCCAATTACATTCAAATTTTAAACATTTGGGGACAAAGCCAAGATGGCAGTGGGAAATCAGAGACTTGCCTAAAACTCTCCCTCAGGTCCCTCTAAACACCTATAAAAATGGCTCTGAACAAATTCTAGAACTGCAGAACTCACCAAATAGTAGAGGGAAGCAGGGCAACAGCCCAGGGCAGCCTGAATGGTCTCTGGGTAAGGTCTATCGCTTGGAGCTGGGAGTAGGGCAGAGCAGACCCCAGCGTGGGCTTCTCCCAGACCAACCAGACTGGGAGTCAGAAAGAACAGGCTTTAGTGCCCTGAATCAGTGAGCTGTGGCAGTTACCAGACTTCTCAACCCACAAACACCAAAGACAACACAGAAGGTTAGAGGGAAAAGCTGCTGGGACAGAGTGAAAAGAGTTTGCTGTTGGCTATTGCCCTGCGGAGCTGTGGAGGTGGTGCATCTCTGAGGCTACTTCCAAAGCTACAGCTGCAGTTGCTTCCAGCCCCAAGCCTACATGGTGGGAGGCATTAGGGGGTGGATCAGAGCAGGAGTGCAGAGCCTGTTTGGATCTGAGTTATCATCCAACTTGGCAGTTCTTGGGGGAGGAGAAGAGCTGGTGTGACAGACCTTGCTGTGTAGAAATAGCTCTGAAAACAGCAGTGCAGCCCCTCAAGCTTGAGAAAAAGTACTCTATATTCTACAAGAAGTTATAACCTGAAGAAAAGCTCAAAGGTCAAGTAGTTGGCTGGTAACATGAACAGGCAGCGAAAATGGTCTCAGATTCACTCAGACTTTGGAATTTTTCTTTGGTGACAAAGACCAAAATATACAGCCAGAAGATGCAACAAAATCAAACAGCCAACATCAAAATCCTCCAAGAAAAACATGAATTGGTCTCAGGCCATGGAAGAGCACAAAAAGGATTTGGAAAAGCAGATAAGAGAAGTAGAGGATAAATTGGGAAGAGAAATGAGAGTGATGCAAGAAAACCATGAAAAACAAGTCAATGACTTGCTAAAGGAGACCCAAAAATTAATGAAGAAAATAACACCTTAAAAATTAGACTAAGTCAAGTGGCAAAAGACCTCCAAAAGGCCAATGAGGAGAAGAGTGCCTTGAAAGGTAGAATTAGCCAAATGGAAAAGGAGGTCCAAAAGACTACTGAAGAAAATAGTACTTTAAAAACTAGATTGGAGCAAGTGGAAGCTAGTGACTTTATGAGAAACCAAGATATTATAAAACAGAATCATAGGAATGGAAAAATGGAAGACAATGTGAAATATCACATTGGAAAAACCACTGACCTGGAAAATAGATCCAGGAGAGTTAACTTAAAAATCATTGGACTACCCAAAAGCCATATCAGAAAAAAGAGCCTAGATATCATCTTTCAAGAAATTATCAAAGAAAACTATCCTGATATTCTAGAGCCAGAGGGTAAAATAGAAATTGAAAGAATTCACTGATGGCCTCCTGAAAAAGATTCCAAAAAGAAAAATCCTAGGAATATTGTCACCAAATTCCAGAGCTCCCAGATCAAGGAGAAAATAGTGCAAGCAGCCAGAAAGAAACAATTTGAGTATTGTGCAAATACAATCAAGATAACACAATATCTAGCAGCTTCTACATCAAGGGACTGAAGGACTTGGAATATCATATTCTGTAGGTCAATGGAGCTAGGATTAAAACAAAGAATCACCTACCCAGCAAAACTGAGTATAATGCTCCCAGGCAAAATATGGATTTTCAATGCAATAGAGCACTTTCAAGCTTTCTCAGTGAAAAGATCAGAGCTGAATAGAAAATTTGACTTTCAAACACAAGAATCAAGAGAAGCTTGAAAAGGTAAACAAGAAAGAGAAATCATAAGGGACTTACTAAAGTGGAACTCTTTTTTTTTTACATTCCTACAAGGAAAGATGATGTGTATAATTCATGAGACCTCAGTATTAGGGTAGCTGATGGGAATATATATATATACATATATATAAAAAATCAAATTAAGGAATGAGAGAAGAATATATTGAAAGAGGGAGAAAGGGAGAAATAGAATGGGGTAAATTACCTTGCATGAAAGTGGCAAGAAAAAGCAGTTTGTTGGAAGGGAAGAAGGGGCAGGTGAGGGGAAATCAGTGAATCTCTCATTGGATTTAACTTGAGGAGGGAATAACATACAGACTCAAATGGGTATCTTACCACACAAGAAAGAAGGAGGAAAGAGATAAAAAGGCAAGATGATATAAAGGAGGGCAGATAGGGAGAGGAGGTAATCAAAAGCAAACACTTTCAAAAATAGGCAGGGTCAAGGGACAAAATTGACTAAAGGGGGACAGGATAGGAGGGAGCAAAATATAGTCAGTTTTTCACAACATGAGTATTGTGGAAGGGTTTTGCATAATGATACATGTGTGGCCTATGTTGAGTT
Organism: Trichosurus vulpecula; assembly: GCF_011100635.1. Lineage (NCBI taxonomy): Eukaryota > Metazoa > Chordata > Mammalia > Diprotodontia > Phalangeridae > Trichosurus > Trichosurus vulpecula. The sequence goes on from NC_050574.1 coordinate 358,973,016, forward strand.
GCTTGTCTTCTTAGGGAGGGTGGGTGGGGAGGGAAGAGGGAAGAGAATTTGGAATTCAAAGTTTTAAAAACAGATGTTCAAAAAAAAGGTTTGCATGAAACTAGGAAATAAGATACACAGGCAATGGGGCATAGAAATTTATCTTGTCCTACAAGAAAGCAAGGGAAAAGGGCATGAGGGGAGTGGGGTGACAGAAGGGATGGCTGACTGAGAAATCAGGCAATCAGAATATGGGCCTTTTTGGAGTGAGGTGGATGGTAGAAATGGGGAGAAAATTTGTATTTCAAAATCTTGTGGAAATCAATGTTGAAAAGTAAAAATATTAAATAAAAGAATGTTAAGGATAAAAAATAAATTAAAAAATTAAACATTTGCTTTTAAAAATTTGGAATTTCAAATTTTTGCTTTTCCTCCTGCCTCTTGAGAAGGCATGCAATTTGATATTGTTATGTATCTGAAGTGAAGGAAAATATAATTTTCCTTTTAGCCATATTGAAAAAGAAAACTCAACCAAAAAAGTAAAATGAAATTAAAAAGAAAGCATGCCTTATTCTGCATTCAGAGCTGATCATTTGTCTGTTTGGAGCTGGATAGCATTTTCCATCCTGCATGCTTCATAATTGTCTTGGATCACTGCCTTGATCAAAGTAGCTGAATCTTTCACAGTTGATCATCCCTACCATTTTGTTTTTACTATGTACAATATCTCCTGCTTCTGCTCACTTCACTTGGCATAAATTCATTTAAATCTTCCCAGATTTTCTCTGAAACCATTGCACTTGTCATATTTTTTAGTATTTTATTTTCTCCAATTGCATGTAAAAGCAATTTTACCATTCATTTTTAAAACTTTTTATTTCCCATTCTCTCCCTTCTTTCCATCCCACCACCCTCATTGGGAAGACAAACAATTCAATATGTTATATTTGTGTAGTCATTCAAAACATATGACCACATTAGGTATATCATGAAAGAAATCACAGAACAACAAAAAAAAACACCCTCAAGAAAAATTAAGTAAAAAAAAAAAACAAATTGCTTGGATATGTATTCAGACCCATATCAGTTCTTTCTCAAGGCATGCATATATAGCATTTTATCATAAATCCTTCAAAGTTGTCTTTGATCAGTGTTCTGTTGATAATAGATAAGTCATTCAAAGCTGATCACCTTCAATATTGCTGTTACTGTGTACGCAGTACATTTCAGTTTGCATTAGGTCATGTAAATCTTTCCAGGTTTTCCTAAGAGCATACTGCACATTATTTCTTATAGAACAAAAATATTCCATCAAAATCACACAAAAAATCACCACAATTTGTTCAGCCATTCCGCAATTGATAGGTATTCCCTCAATTTATGATTCTTTGCCACTAGAAAATATTTTTGTACACATATGTCCTTTTCTTTCTTTTTTTGGTCTCTTTTTAGATACAGACCTAGTAGTGACATTTCTAGGTCAAAGGATATGTAAGGTTTTCTAACCTTTAGGACATAGCTCCAAATTGCTCTACAGAAAGGGTTAATAAGGTCACAACTCCACCAACAGTGAGTGGGTGTCTCATTTTTTTCTGATATGCCCTCCAACATTTGTCATTTTTCTTTTACACCCTAATAGACAATCCAATAGGTATAAGGTAATACCTCAGAATTGTTTGAATTTGACTTTCTCTAATCAATAATGAATTAGAGTATTTTTTCTTATTGCTATAGATAACATTGATTACTTGACATGAAAACTGATCATAACTTTTAATCATTTATCAAGTGAGGAATGGCTTTTTTCTGTAAATTTGACACAGTTATTTATCTGTTTGAGAAATGGAGCCTTTATTAAAGAAACATGCTTCATTTTTTCAGAGTTATTATAGCTAAATATATTTCCCTCCATCCTGTTTCTCTCCATTATTATATTTTCTCTGCCCTTTCACCCTGTCCCTCTTCAAAAAAGTGTTGCTTTTTATTCCCCCTCCCCTAATATGCCTGCCTTCTATCACCACCACATTTTCTTATCCCATCCTCCTCCTTTCCTGTAGTGAAAGATAGATGTCTAAAACCAATCGAGCGCATGTGTTATTGACTCTTTGAGTCAATTTTGGTGAGAGTAGAGTTCACAGAATCTCCCTTGACTCCCCCATGTTCCTCTCTACTGCAAAACCTTGTCTTGCCTCTTTTATGTTAGATAATTTATCCCATTCTACCTTTTCATTTAATTTTCTCCTAGGAAATTCCTCTCTCACTGCTTAATTTTATTTTTTAGATAGCAACCCTTCATATTGAAGTAATACCTGTGCTCTTTGTCTATATATACTACTTCTTACTGCTCTGATAATGAAAAAAAAAATGATTGTTTGATTTACACGTATCATTTTCCCATGCAGTGATGTAAAATGTGTAAGCATATTAAATCCCTTCTGATTTCTCTTTCCCTGTTTACATTTTTATCATTTTCTTCAATTTTATTTTTGAAAGTCAAGTATTTTATTCAGCCCTAATCTTTTCAGGATCTTTTAAGTGTTATGGAGCTCTAAGCCTACAAACAGTGGGGGGGGGGGGGCGGGGGGGGCAGGGAATTGAGTAGCTGATCTGGATCTCAGTCCTGGATGGTGAGCCTGGGGTGAGGAGTTGCTCTGGAGTGGCAGAGCTTGTGGTGGCTATGGAGAGTGGAGTGTGTAGAGTGCTTATGGTTGCTCATAGAACAGACCAGAGACCAGGAGAAGGGTAAAAAACGTTTCCTTTGACCCTATTATGTTAGAAGAAGCGAAAATTTACAGGTCCTTAGAAATATCTCTGAAAAGAGCTGTACAAAACCCCTGAAGTTTAGAGTAATACACCTTCTGCTTAACAAAGAGCTCAAAAGTTAAGTAATTGGCTGGGAAAATGAGGAAGTGGGGCTGGGGGGAAAAGACTATAGAAAGTTACTTTCTTGGTGAAAAAGTATTTTCTTTCAGCTTTCATGACGAGAAAGATCAAAGCATATAACCTGAGGAGGAGAAGAAAATCAAACCTCCTACATCGAAAGCCTCCAAAAAAATATGAAATGGTCTCAGGCATGGAAGAGTTCAAGAACATTTTGAAAATTAAGTGAGAGAAATAGAGGAAAAAAAAACTGGGAAGAGAAATGAGAGCAGTGTAAGGAAATCATGGAAACTGCTTGCTGAAGGAGACCCAAAAAATGTTAAAGAAAATAACACCTTTAACAATAGGCTAACCCAAATGGGAAAAGAGAAACAAAAATCCAATAAGGAGAAGAATGCTTAAAAAGCAGAATTGGTCAAATGGAAAAGGAGATCCAAAAGCTAAGTGAAGCAAATAATTCCTTAAAAAATTGAATGGAGCAAATGGAAGCTAATGGCTTTATGAAAAATCAAGAAATTATAAAATTAAAAGAATGAAAAAATAAAAGACAATGTGAAATATCTCATTAGAAAAACCACTGACCTGTAAAACAGATCCAGGAGAGATAATTTAAAAATTATTGGACTACTGAAAACTATGATCAAAAAAGAGCATAAACATCACTTTTCAAGAAATTATCAAGGAAAACTACCCTGATATTCTAGAACCAGAGGGAAAAAAGAATTGGAAAGAATCCACAGATCGTCTCTTGAAAAAAGAGATGCCAAAAGGAGAACACCTAGGAATATTGTATAACATGTAAAACCAATTTTGAATTGCTTACTTTCTCAAAGAGGGTGGATGGGGAGGGAGGAAGGGAGAGAATGAGGACCTCAGAGCCCCAAAATGAATATTAAAAATGCAACTGGGAAATAAGATATACAGGAAATGGGGTATAGAAATCTATCTTGTCCTACAGGAAAATAGAAGTGAAGGGGATAAGAGAATTGGGAAGGGGGTGATTAGAAGGGAGGGCAGATTGGCGGAAGGGATATTGAGAATGCACACTTTCCTGGGGTAAGGGGAGAGAAGAGATAAGGAGAAAAATTAGTATTCAAAATCTTATGGAAGTGAATGTTGAAAATTTAAAATAAATATTTTTTTTAAAAAAGAATAATTGAAAGTCTTGTATTGCATTGAATATACACATGTTCCATGAAGGGTTATACTTAGTTTGGATAGGTGACTCGTGGTTGTAATCCTAGCTACTTTTCTCTCTGGAATGTCATATTCTAAGACCTCTTATCCTTTAATGAAGAAGCTGTTAAATATCGTGTTATCCTGACTGTGACACTTTGATACTTGAATTGTTTCTTTCTGGAAGCTTGCAATGTATTCTCCTTGACTGGGAACTCTAGAATTTGGATAAAATCTTCCTGTGAGTTTTGATTTTGGGATATAGTTCAGGATGTTATCAGTGGATTCTTTCAATTTCTATTTTACCCTCTGATTCTAGAATGTCAGGGCATTTTTCCCTGATAATTTCTTGAGAAATGATGTCTATGCTCTTTTTTTGATCATGGCTTTCAGGGAATCCACTAATTTTTAAAGTATTTCTCCTGGATCTCTTTTCCACATCAGTTTTTTTCCAATGACTTATATTACATTGTCTTCAATTTTTTCACTGCTTTGATTTAGTTTTATTGTTTCTTGATTTCTCATAAAGTCATTAGCTTCTATTTTGTCAATTCTAATTTTGAAGGAATCATTTTCTTCAGTGAATTTTTGCACCTCTTTTTCCATTTGGGCAATTCTAGTTTTTATGGAGTTATTTGTTTTTTCCCTTCAGTGAATTTCTTGCCTCTTTTTCATTTGTCCCATTCTGCTTTTCAGTGCATTGTTCTCCTCATTGTTTTTTATACTTTTTTATATGCTTTGGCCTAGGTTTTTAAGGTATCATCTTCTTCAATATGTTTTTGTGTGCTTGTCACTTTTACTAAATTGTTGATCCTTTTTTTTCATTATTTCCTTGTGTCACTCTCATTTCTCTTCCCAATTTTTCCACTTCCTATCTTACTTGATTTTCAAAATACAATTTTAGCCATTACATGGCCTGAGACCAATTCATTTTTCTTAGAGGCTTTAGATGTAAGAACTTTCACATTGTTATATCTTCCTGAGTGTGTGTTTTCATCTTGTTACCATAGTAACTTTCTATAGTCAGAATTTTTTCTGCTATTTGCTCATTTTCCAGTGTATTTTTTGACATTGAACTCTTTGTTAAAGTGGGGATCTGGATCCAGAATGGAGTATGCACTTTCCCAAACTTCAGGTTTTTAGTGCAGCTGTATTCAGAAATATATACCTATATATTTTCAGTTCTTCCAAGGTGGCATGTTCAAAGCAGAGGTGTTTGCTCCTCTCCTGACTTGTTATCTGCTCTGTGAGTAAACACAAGCACTGTTTTCCACCCTGGAACTGATGAGCTTCCCCATTCTACTGTAGCTGCAAGGTCTGGGGTGCTAGTGTTTGTCCCAGCCCTGGTACTGCCAACCTGGACTGTAACTCAGATAAGAGTTTGAGCAAAACAACAGAGCCTTGCCCCCATTGACTTCAAAAAAGACCCCAGTCATCTGTTTCTCATCAATTGTTCAACCCTGTTACTGTCTCTGGTCTGAAAACTCTGGAAGAAGCCACTGTCACTGCATATTCACTAGCTCATGATGACAGGCAACTGGTTTGCTTAGATGTGGTCGGTGCTGGTGTGCCTTCTGCTGGATTGTGTGCCACTCACCTTGGTATGACAGACCATTCTTGCCAACCCTCCAAACTGACTTTGGTTAGAAAGTTATTTCATCCTGTCCTTTTGTGGATTCTGCCATTTTAAAAATGTTCATATGGGTTTTGGGGAAAGCTCAGGAAAGTCCCTGCATTTTCTCTATCATCTTCCTACCTGTCATTATTAATAGCATAATATTATTTGTTCACAATCATATACTATGATATGTTCAGATGTTCTCCACTTAATAGGCATCCACTCAATTTATACTTCTTTTCCACCACAAAAAGACTCACTGCAAATGTTTTTGTACAGCTAAGCATTTTTCCCTTTTCTTTCATCTATTTGTGAAGATCTAATTGAGGTATTGCTGGATCAAAATATATGCACAAATTGTAGCCCCTTGGGGATAGTTCCATTGTATTCTTCAGAATAGTTGGGCTGCTTCACAATTCTATCAACAGTACTTAATGTCCCAATATTGCCACATACCCTCCGCCATTTCACATTTTCCTTCTCTGTCATGTTAACCAATCTGACATGTATGAGATGGTATCTTAGAGTTGTTTTAAATTTTATTTCAGTATTCAACTATTATGTGTGAGTGTATTTATGTTTGTATGTAGGTGTGAGAAAATAGGGCTAATCATCTAATATTTTAAAAATGCTCCTTCTAGGGACCTGTTTTTTATGTGGTCCAAGAGTACTGAGGAGCCAGGGTGAACTAGCTTGTGAGAACTGATCACTAAATTTTCAGGTTGAGCACTTACATCTCAAAAGTCTGCAAAATTAAAAATATGTGCTTGATTTATTCTTTTCTTTATTGTTTAAATATAAGGAAGTGATAGGAAAATGTTACTAAGGCAGATTAAGCTTAGCAATGTGTCGTGAGTATTTTTTAATTTTTATAGAAAAGGTTATTAAACATTTATCAGCATCCCACTGCTTATATCACATTCCATATTTCAAAGAAATACTATGGCAGAAGAGATTATACCCTTCATAGAAAGTTAGATGGCAAAGTGGAGGGAGCAGAGCCAAGAGAGCTGAGTAAAAGCAGACCTTTGTTTGACCTCTCCCCAAAACATCTCCAAATACTTGTAAAAATGATTCTAAACAAATTCTAGAGCTACCAACCTCACAAAATGACAGAGTGAAACAAATATGCAGCACAAGACAACTTGGAAAGTTTACAGGAAAGGTCTATCACAACAGGCTGGGAGCAGTCCAGGGTGGGCTATGCCAGCAAAGATGGGCATATAACAGGCCTCAGGAGATTGAATCACTGGCAGCTGTGGCAGTTTCCAGACTTCTCAATCCACAAATGCCAAAGACAACATAGGTCAGTGGGAAAACTCTGTTGGACCTGGGTGAGAAAAGAGCAGGGCCAGGGTTGAAGAGGAGGCAATGGTTGCCAGCACCAGCAGCAACCACAGCAGGAAAGGCTGCTGCTGGAGCTCTGGGCACACAGATGGTGAGGGGATCAAGCAGCTGATCAGAGAGGCATTGAAGGGATCACTTGGCTGGCACTGATTCAAGGTTCTCTGGTTTGCTGTGCTTGGATCTGGGTCAAAGTCTTGGGTGGCATTCCTGGGGTGAGGAGGAGCACTGGTGTGGCAGAATCTGTGGCTGCTGTGGAGAGGCATCCTTCTCCCAGTTTCAAGGCAGAAAGTACTGCTTGAGGTCACTCACAGAGTAGAGCATAGGCCAGGAGAGTAATAAACATCTCTCCTTTGATCATAGCACTGTGGAAGAAGTGAAAATTTACAGGTGCCTTAGAAGTATCTCTGAAAATAGCTGCAAAAAATGCCTAAAGCTTGAGATAGAGCACTGTCCACTCTGGAAGCAGAGTCCTACCTTGACAAAGAGCTGAAAAATCAAGTAATTGGCTAGGAAAATAAGCAAACAGTGTGAAAAAAGCCTAGGAGTATAAAATATTAATTTGTTGACAAAGGGGATCAAAATATAGAACCAGGAGACAAAAAGTCAAGGCTCTTATACCAAAACCCTCCAAGAAAAATATGAATTGGTCACAGGCCATGAGAAAGCTCAAAAAGGATATTGAAAATCAAGTAAGAGAAGAAGACAAAAATTAGGAAGAGAAATGAGAGTGATGCAAGAAAATAATGAAAAAAAATGAATCAACAGCTTGCTAAAGGAGACCCAAAAAATTCCCAAGAAGATAACATCTTAAAAATAGACTAACCCAAATGACAAAAGAGGTCCAAAAAGCCAATGCCTTAAAAAGCAGAACAGGGTAAATGGAAAAGGAGGTCCAAAAGCTCAATGAAGAAAATAATTCCTTAAAAATTGGAATGGAGGAAATGGAAGCTAATGACTCTAGGAGAACTCAAGAAATTATAAAACAAAAACAAAAGAATGGAAAAATAGCAGGCAATGTGAAGAGTCTCACTGCAAAAAAAAAAAACTGACATGGAAATTAGATACAGCAAAGATAATTTAAAAATTATTGGACTAGCAGAAAGCCATGATAAAATAATGAAAAATTTAAAAAAAAAACATAGACATCATCTTTCAAGAAATTATCAAGGACAACTGCCCTGATATCCTAGAACCAGAAGGTAAAATAGAAATTGAAAGAATCCACTCATCACCTGTTGAAAAAGACCCCCAAAGGAAAACTTCTAGGAATATTGTAGCCAAATTCCAGAGTTCCCAGGTCAAGGAGAAAATAATGCAAACAGCCAAAAGGAAACAATTGAAATATTGTGGAAACACAATCAGGATAACACAAGATCTAGCAGCTTCTACCTTAAAGGATCAAAGAGCTTGGAATATTATTGCAATAATATTCCAATAATATTGCAAAGGTCAAAGAACTTATGATTAAAACCAAGAATTGCCTACCCAGAAAAACCAAGTATAATACTTCTGGGTAAAAATGGATTTTTGGGGAAATAGAAGACTTTCAATCATTCCTGATGAATAGGCCAGACCTGAATTGAATATTTGACTTCCAAATACCAGAATCAAGAGAAGTATGAAAAGATGAAGAGGAAATAGAAATCATAAGGGACTTATTAAAGTTGAACTGTTTACATTCCTACATGGAAAGATTATATTTGTAACTTATGAGGCCTTTCTCAGTATTAGGGTAGTTGAAGGGAATATATACATATACATACATGTGTGTGTATATATATATATATATATATATATATATATATATATATATATATATATGCATGCATGCATGTATATATACATATATACACACACACACACACATATATATATATATACATACATACACACATTTATATCCAAACATATATATGTATACACAAAGACATATATCTATATCTATCTATCTATCTGTCTATCTATGTGTAGACAGAGGGCACAGGGTAAGTTGAACATGAAGGGATGAAATAAAAAAAATAAAATTAAGTGGTGACAGATGAATAGATTGGGAGAAAGAGAAATGGAGAAATGGAATGAGGTAAATTACCTCACACAAAAGAGGGAAGCAAAAGCTGCTATAATGGAAGAGAAGAGAACGTGTCTTAAGGAAGGAATAACATACAAACTCAATTGAGTATCTCACACTGCAGGAAAGTAGAGAGGAAGGGGATAAGAGGGAGGTATGATAGAAGGGAGGGAAGATTGAAGGAGGGGGTAGTCACAAGCAAACACTTTTAACAAGGGATAGGTCAAAGGAGAAAATAGAATAAATGGGGGGCAGGCCAGGATGGAAAGAAATATAGTTAAGTCTTTCACAACACGGATATTATTGAAGTGCTTTGCATAAGAACACATGTAAAACCTATATTGAACTCCTTGCCTTCTCAATGAGGGTGGGTGGAGAGGGAATGAGGAAGAGAATTTGGAACTCAAACTTTTGAACGCTAACATTAAAATTGTTTTTACATGCAACTGGGAAATAAAATATGCAGGCAATGGGGTATAGTAATCTGTCTTGCCCTACAAGAAAGTAAGGGGGAAAGGGATGGGAAGGTGATAGAAGGAAAGGTAGACTGGAGAAAGGGGCAATCAGAATGCATGCCATCTTTGGGTGGGGGGGGGGAGGAGAGATAGGGAGAAAATTTAGAACTCAAAATCTTGTAGAAATGAATGCTAAAAACAATAAGTAATTAATTAAACTAGAAATATGGCAAAGTGGATAGAATTATGGACTTGGAGTCAGGAAAACCTGAGTTTCCTTTCTGTCTCTAACACATATTGGCTGTCTGACCCAGGGATAAGTCATTTGACCTTTGGCAGTCTCAGTTAACCTATTGGTAAAAAGGGAAAATAGTAACACTTATCTCATAAGACTGTTATTAGAATCAAATGGCATAACATATATAAAGTGCTTTCAAAACATTAAAGTTCTTTATATGTGTTAGCTATTAATAGTATTAATATACTTATTCTGCTCAGCAAATTTAAAAAAAATCTGCTGTTAGGGAGAATATTACTTACTTCACTTTAACAAGATGGGACTATTTTTGATTCATAAAGAATAAAAAGAAACATCAAGATATAGAACTTAAGAACCTAGAAGCATTTTAAAAAGTCCAAGATCTTGTGTTCTTCTTGAAGAGCTTATTTTATGAGGCTGCAATTTTCTAACAAGTATGGAAATGGTCAAGAAACTACTATGTGTGTGCTTAATTGAACCTGCAAATGACCATTCACAGGTGCCATTCAGTGGCTAATTTGTACCTTTGATGTGATGTTCTAATGGCTAATTATTCATTTAGTTTGCTTGTGTGTGCACTTTTTTATTGTGCAATTTTTATTCCCATTAAATGATTGTAGGATCAAATCTTCTACTCATTTAGAAAAATGCTGTAACTAAAAGGTCAGCTTAAAATTCTGGGAAAAGAAAAAAGTAGTTGGCTTATAGCAGTAATAGCTAAGAAAATGATTGTGGATCACATAATTTTACAAATTACCAAAGGAAAAGAGAAAAAAAAAGTCAAAAGGATAAAAAGGCTGGAGAGTGTCAGGGAAAGGTGCCTGATGGGATGCCATAATTTCATTTATTGGCATGAATGCCATTTTCTTTCATTTCTGCATAACAAAGGATATTATTCATTATTGGGGGAAAAGAATCAATTATAGTTACCTATGTCCCCAAGTCACTGCTATGTTCTACTACTGAATCTCAGTACAGAAATGAAGATGCCTAACATCTCTGTTGTTTGTGGACAGGCAAAGTAAAGATTCTGTAGATTTCTTGGCATTCTCTAATAAAGAGAAAAATACTATTTTGATTTTGAAACCTAAGTAGTTCATTGCTTGGTAGAAATATTTTAAAACTTCTTTTTATGCTTTAGGACACCTAGAACAGGTAAATATTTGGGGCAAATATTTAGTATATACTGGGTGTTCAGGGTAAATATTCATATACTGATTGGTAATTGATAAAACAAGGAAAAAACTATGTTATTTTTGGGTGAACAAATTCATGACCTTGACTCATTCCCTGCCAAATTATAACCAATGTAGCTTGTAGCCAAGATTTCCCCTGACTTTCTTGATTGAACAGGCCATATAAAACTTTATTATTTTCTGTGACATGTGCATGTGAGTGTGTGTGTGTGTTTGTGTATGTGTGTGTGTGTGTTTGTGTAGTGCGTATATAATTCCAGATCATAGCCCTGAGCCAAAATATAGTTGAGGTAGCACTCAGAATAGTACATCTTAGTCTCTGGAAATCTGAGATCCTTAGAATATCCTGAAATATCACTGAAGTCTCTAAAGTGCAACTGATATAAATCTCAAAGATTCAAGACAATGGGTTTGGAGGGAATTAACACCAAGAAGTAGAGGTGAGGAAAAGAACTAAAGTAACCAATTTCAGGATGAAATAAGTTGGAAAACATCACAAAAAGCATTTGTAGGGTAGAGCTTGGCCATGGCCCAAAGCCCCAATTGGCCATTCTGATTTTTAAAATGGTTTTCTTCAGTATTTTTCTACCTATTTTTTTGCTGTTGATGTTCAGTTATTCAGCTATGTCAGACTCTTCATGACTCCATGGACTACAGCATGCTAATATTGTCCATGGGGTTTTCTTGGCAAAGATTTTTTTCTTTGCAAAGAGTGGTTTGCAATTTCCTTCTCCTGCAGAGTTTAAGTGACTTGTCTAGGTTCACAGAACTACTAAGTGTCTGAGTCTGGATTTGAATTCAGGGCTTCTTGACTCCAGGACCAGCTCTTTATCCACTGAGTCATCTAGGGGCCTCTATTTAGTTTTACATACTCTTTTCATATTTTCTTGCATTTTTCTTATTTCTTTTTTTTCATTTTTTCAACTATTAATTCAATTTTTAAAATCATTATTTTGCTCTGAAAAAACCTATTTATTTGTCTCTTCTAAGATTTATGTAGGGCTTATGTGCAATCTGAAATTTTTTAGGAGGTTTACTTATAGATGTTTTCAAGTCACTGCCTTCTTCTACATTTTTATCTTGAACATCCTTATCACCATGGAATCTTTTTATGGTCAAGTTCCTTTTGTTTTCTTACTTATTTTTACCTTATTTTTTGGCTTTAGACTTTATGTTGGAGTTGTTTTATGCTTACATCTGTAGGGTGCAGGGTGGTAATGAGTTCTTTTGAATGTAACCTTTTATGTACTCCTGCATTCAGAGTTCAATCAGAGGGACTGAAAATTTTCGTTTTTTCCAAGGTAGTGTCATTAAGGCAGAGGTGTGGTCAGTGTCCTTATGGTCAACATTCTGGTCCTTACCGAGATAGGGACTCTGCTCCCTAGCAAATGCAACTGCTTTTCTCCATCTTAGAAATTTGACCTGGAACACAATAATGGCTATAATGGCAAGCAGGGTCGAACTTTTAGCTGTTTTTTTTTTTTGTTTGTGATTTCCTCTAAGCACTGAAGCTATCAAGTACTTTTTTATTTTTATTTTTTGTGTTTTTTAATTCATCCTTTATTATTTAATTTTTTTTTTAGTTTTCAGCATTGATTTCCACAAGATTTTGAGTTACAAATTTTCTCCCCATTTCTATCCTCCCCCCCATTCCAAGATGACATATATTCTGATTGCCCTGTTACCCAGTCAGCCCTCCCTTCTGTCACCCTACTCTGCCCCATCCCTTTTTCCCTCACTTTCTTTTACAGCAAGATAGATTTCCATGCCCCATTGCCAGTGTATCTTATTTCCTAGTTGCATACAAAAAGAACATTTTTTGAGCAGCTGGCTTTAAAATTTAGAGTTCCAAATTCTCTCCTCTCATCCCTCCACACTCTCTCTCCCTCAGAAGTCAAGAAATTCAACATAAGCCACACACGTATCATTATGCAAAACACTCCCATAAGTAGTCATGTTGTGAAAGACTAACTATATTTCCCTCCTCCTATCCTGTCCCCCTTTATTCAGCTTTCTCCCTTGACCCTGTCCCTTTTCAAAAGTATTTGTTTTTGATTACTTCTTCCCCCTGTCTGCCATCCCTTCTATTGTCACTCCTTTCTTATCCCCTTCACCCTACTTTCATATGGGGTAAAATACCCATTTGAGTGTGTATGTTATTCCCTCCTCAAGTCAAATTTGATGTGAGCAAGATTCACTCATTCCCCCTCACCTGGCCCCTCTTCCCTTCCAATGAACTGCTCTTTCTTCCTACTTTTATGTGAGATAATTTACCCCACTCTATCTCTCCTTTTTCCCTCTCTCAATATGTTCCTCTTTAATCACTTAATTTGATTTTATTTTTTTAGATATCATCCCTTCATATTCAACTCACCCTGTCCCCTCTGTCTATCTATCTATCTATCTATCTATCTATCTATCTATCTATCTATATCTATATCTATCTATCTATCTGTATATATATGTATGTATTCCATTCAACTACCCTACTACTGAGAACTACACACATCATCTTTCTATGCAGGAATGTAAAACAGTTCCACTTTAGTAAGTCCCTTGTGATTTCTTTCTTGTTTACCTTTTCATGCTTCTCTTTATTCTTGTGTTTGAAAGCCAAATTTTCTATTCAGCTCTGGTCTTTCCACTGAGAAAACTTGAAAGTCCTCTATTTTATTGAAAACCCATATTTTGCCTTGGAGCATTATACTCAGTTTTTCTGGGTAGGTGATTCTTGGTTTAAATCCTAGCTCCTTTGACCTTCAGAATATCATATTCCAAGTCCTTTGATCACTTAATGTGGAAGCTACTAGATCTTGTGTTATGCAGATTATATTTACACAATACTCAAATTGTTTCTTTCTAGCTACTTGCAGTATTTTATCCTTCACCTAGGAATTCTGTAGTTTGGCAACAATATTCCTAGGAATTTTGGCTTTGGGATCTTTTTCTCGAGGCCATAGCTGGATTCTTTCAATTTCTATTTTACCTTCTGGTTCTAGAATATCACGGCAGTTTTCCTTGATAATTTCTTGAAATATGACATCTAGGCTCTTTTTTTGATCATGGCTCTCAGGTAGTCCAATAATTTTTAAATTATCTCTTCTGGATCTATTTTCCAGGTCAGTGGTTTTCCCAATGAGTTGTTTTACATTGTCTTCCATTGTTTCATTCCTTTGTTTCTGTTTTATAATATCTTGATTTCTCATAAAGTCAGTAGCTTCCACTTGCTCCAATCTAATTTTGAAGGTAGTATTTTCTTCAGTGCTCTTTTGGACCTCCTTTTCCATCTGTCTAATTCTGCTTTTCAAGGCATTCTTCTCCTCGTTGGCTTTTTGGAGCTTTTTTGCCATTTGAATTAGTCTATTTTTTAAGGTGTTGTTTTCTTCAGTATTTTTTGGGTTTCCTTTAGCAAGTCATTGGCTTGATTTTTTTTTTATTTTCTTGTACTGCTCTCAATTCTCTTCCCAATTCATCCTCTACTTCTCTTATTTGCTTTTTCAAATCCGTTTTGAGCTCTTCCATGGCCTGAGACCTATTCACATTTTTCTTGGAGGCTTTAGACATAGGCTTATTGACTTTGCTGACTTCTTCTGGCTGTATGTTTTGATCTTGTTTGTCACCAAATAAAGCTTCCAAAGTCTGAGTCTGAATCTGAGTCCATTTTCTTTGCCTGTTAATGTTCCCAGCCAATTACTTGACGCTTGAGATTTTTGTCAGCATATGACTGCTTGTAGAGTAGACAGCATTGTGTCCCAACCTTTAGGGGCTGTGCTGCTGTTTTGAGAGTTACTTCTACACAACAAGCTCTGCCACACCATCGCTCTTCCCCAAGAACCACCAACATGGACTGCGACCCAGATCCAAGGAGGTTCCACATTCCCACTCTGATCCTCCACTTAATTCCTCCCACATGGTGGGCCTGGGCCCAGAAGCAACCATAGCTGGTGCTCTGGAAGTAGCCCTATAGGTGCACCACATCCTTGCCCCCCCACCCCTGCCTGTGCTAGGGCTGACCATTAACTCCTTTCATTCCCACCTAAAGGTTTTTCCACTAACTTTCTGTTGTCTTTGGCATTTGTGAGCTAAGTCTAGTAACTGCCACAGCTCAATGGTTCAGTGCCCTACTACCTGTTTTGCCTGGCTCCAGATCTCATTGGTACTGGTATGGCCCACTCTGGGCTGTGCTCTGCTGCACTCCTAGCTCTGTGTGACAGACCTTTCCCAGCCACCATCTAGGCTTTCCTGAGCTGTAGCCATGCTTACCTCTGCTATTTCATGGGTTCTGCAGCTCTAGAATTTGTTCATAGCCATTATTTATAGGTGTTTGGAGGGACCCGGGGGAGAGCTTAAGCAAGTCCCTGATTTCCAGCCATCATGTTGGCTCCACCAAGTCTATCAAGTACCTTTGAGTCTTGATTTTGTTTCAATATAGAGTCTTTGTTTAAATCAAGATTCTTTGTTTGAATCAGGAGTCTTTGATCATGTGTTTAAGTCATGGGAAAACCTAGGTCACATGGGTTTGAGATGTATGTTGTGAAACCCTCTGACCTTAAAGAAGTGTAGGGATGCTCTGAGGTTAGAATTTGGCTTGGGGCTCACTCATTTTAAGAATGTTGATGTAGAGACTCTGGGTAGCTGTTAATGAGCCCCCTGGCTTTGAAAACCCAGATGTTGGTGCTTCTCTCTCTGGTAACGATGTATGTAATGCTGTGGTCATACAGAAGCCTGTCTGTTTATTTGTGTTATTTTCTCTGTTTATAATTTCTGCTCGTAATTTCTGTTTTGTTTTCTCTGAAGTTCAGGGTGCTGACTTTTTCCCCCGAACTAAGTGAATGATATATGTATGTTTGATTAAAATGAGATTATAAACCTCTCAAAGTTCTTTTCTTTAGAAAAGCAGATCAAAGAAACTGTTCTAGCAGTCCTCCTGTGTGCTGGTGGTGTTGATCTTACACCTCCACAGCAGTTACTAGTAACATTGGTGCTACGATGACTAATGGAGTTGTAAAAATGGTACCTAGTCCTATGCCCTGAGGTCCCTTGTAGTCTCTTTCTGATTAGGTGCTCAGTTGTCTTAGCCCTTCTATTCACTGAGTACTCTGCTGTTGGTGCTCCTGCCACAGTAATCTCCAAATCCCACAGTTCTTTTTCCTTTTTTCACACTCCTGGAGAGCTCAAACTCAAGTATCTGCAGACCTCTCTTTCTGTGCTCCTGTTTTGTCTTTGGATGGAAAAATAGATCACTGACATTTTGCTGCTTTTGCCACATAGAATTAAATTCAATATATTTTTAAAATTTGTTTCATGGGGAATATTGGGGAACTAATGAAAAATCCTCTTATTTTGCCATCTTGGCTCCACTCCAACAAAATGGCCTTTTACATTGAGTAGGGAATTTTCAAGAATTCCTAATTGAATTTTAAATAGTAGATTTCAGAGACAACTAAAGACATAAACTTATTTTGGTCATGAGAATGATCTTTATGAGGATGAGGCATTTACCTTCTAGTTGAGGTAGAAGAAACATATCATTCCTTCAGAATCTTAAAGTCCTTAATAGGCATTTAGAGATTAATTCATAAAAACCCAGAACATGAGAGAATAAGTAATCTTTAATATTTTTATTTTTTTCTATTCTTTGCTTTTTGGCAGAGCAGTTGGGGTTAAGTGACTTGCCCAAGGTCACACAGCTAGTACATGTGTCTAGTGCCTGAGGCCGGATTTGAACTCAGGTCCTCCTGACTCCAGGGCCGATGCTCTACTGACTGCGCCACATGGCTGCCCCTACAGAATAAGCATTTTGCTGTGAGGGTTTGA
This sequence comes from Trichosurus vulpecula, assembly GCF_011100635.1. Taxonomy (NCBI): domain Eukaryota; kingdom Metazoa; phylum Chordata; class Mammalia; order Diprotodontia; family Phalangeridae; genus Trichosurus; species Trichosurus vulpecula. The sequence continues at coordinate 358,989,811 of NC_050574.1, forward strand.
AAAGGAGAAAAAAAATGTTTAAAGGGATAGACTAGGGTAGAAAGAAAGAAGTAGGGAAAACATACTATTTATTTTAAAAAGAGTGTATGTGAAAAGGAAGGAAACAAACGGACTTCAAACTTATCAAAACTGGGCAAATGAGAATTGTCTACACATGCATAGTCATATACCTTAAAAGATATTTGTGTAGAAGGGTGTTAAACTCAGAAGAGAAACAGGCAGAGAAGACAGAAGTTGATGGATAAAAATATAGGGAAGTAAATGGTCAAAAGCAAAACATATTTCCTTCTCTTAAATAGAGGACTAAAAGAGAAAAAAAGAAAACCTAATAACTCAAACATTGCCAACCAGTACTGGTGAAACAGTTGAATAAAATGCTATATATGGATGTCATGGAATATTTTTTTTCTGTAGGAAACAACAAAAATATATATGAATTTATAGAATCTTGGAGTTAGGAACTGATAGAGTGAAATAATTACTACCTAGATACAAAAGTCAGAAGGAAGGAAATAGATTTTTTCCTAATATTACTATGTGGATTTGGTGTCTTAAATATCCTTATTTATTGAAAGTTTATTTTTTTGTTGTTTTAAATCAGAATGGGGATGAGAGAGAAGACATAACATTTCCAAATGTATAAGAAATGATAGTTTCTATGTAATTTTAAAAGCATATAGTGGAAAAGAAAAAGAAGATCAGAAGTGGTAGAAAATAATAGAACATTTTGAAAGCAATAAACTGAATTAATTTTATACATTTTTTCTTACTGGAAGTGGTAAATATGCAGACGTAGAGTTGCATGTACAACTTTTTTTGTGTTCTATTTTGTGTATACAGTATCATACTTTCTATCATTACATTTGGAATAAAATCAAACAAAAAAAACCAAATCTGTACATAGATCAATAGACAGATAGCCTTATAGATGGATAGATAGATAGATAGAGTGATAAAGAGATAGAGAGATGGATAGATTCAGTATATTCTATACTCATAGAAACACATTACTTATCAATATGGGGTAAGGTCTAGTATTTTTTTTATTTAAATAGTATGCTATTTTCCCTGAATTAGGCATTAAGAAAAAAAATAGTATTTATTTTACAAGATTTTTAATTCCAAAGTTTTATCCCTCCTTTCCTCCCTCTTCTCCTCTCCCTTCTTCTGAAAATGGTAGGCAGTTTAATATAGTTTATACATGTGTCATGTAGAATATATTTTCATATTCATCCCAGTTGTGGAAAAAGAAATGGATCAAAAGGAAAGAAAATCATGAGAAAGAATTAAGTAAATGAAAAAATATGCTTTAATATGCATCCTGAGTCACTTAGTTCTTTATCTGTATATGGATAGTGTTTTTACTTTATGAGTCTTTTGTCCTTGTTTTGGATCCTTGTGTTGCTGAGAAGAGCTCAGTCATTCATAGTTGATCATCACATAATGTTGCTGATACTGTGTACAATGTTACCCTGGTGCTGCTCACTTCAGTTTACTTCAATTTGTACAAGCCTGTCAAGTTTTTTTGAAATGTTTCTTCTTCATTTCTTATTGCATAATAGTGTTCCATTATATTCATATACCACAGCTTTTTCAACCACTCCCCCAGTGATAGGCATCCCCTCAATTTCCAATATTTTGCCACCACGAAAAGGTGTACCATAAATATGTTTGCATATGCAGGTCCTTTTCCCTTTTTATGATCTCTTTGGGATGAGGACTTAGTAGTGTTATTGCTGGATCAAAGGGTATGTGCAGTTTGGTTTCCCTTTGGACATAATTACAAGTTGCTCTCCAGAATGGTCGGATCACTTCACAACTTCACTAACCATGCATTAGTGTTCATATTTTCCCACATCTTCTCCAACATTTAGTATTTTCCTGTTTTGTCATGTTAGGCAATCTGATAGGTGTGATGTGGTACCTCAGAGTTGTTTTCATTTACATTTCTCTAAACAAAAGTGATTTAGAGCACTTCTTCATATGTCTATAGGTATTTTTGATTTCTTTATCTGAAAACAGCCTGTTCATATCTTGGATCATTTATCAATAGGGGAGTGGTTTGTATTGTCAGCAAATTGACTGAGTTCTCTATATATTTGAGAAATGAGGCTTTTATCAGAGACAACTGCTATAAAGATTGTTTTCCAAACTCTCTGCCTCTCTTCTAATCTTGGTTGCATTGGTTTTGTTTGTACAAAAGCTTTTCAATTTAATATGATCAAAATCACTTATTCTACATTTTGTTTTGCTCTCTATTGTTTGGTCATGAATTCTTCCTCTCCTCATACACCTGGCAGGTTGACCATTTCTTGCCCTTCCAATTCAATTGCTTTACTGTCTGTGATACCTTTTAATTAGGCATATTTTTGTTTTACTTTGTCTAAGAGCAGGATTACTAACCCTGCTTTTTTTTTTACTTTAACTGAAGCAGAATAGATTCTGCTCCAGCTTTTTACCTTCACTCTGTGTGTGTCTCTTTGCTTCATATGTCCTTTGTGTAGGCAACACATTATAGGATTCAGCTTTTTCAATCTACTGTTCTATCCACTTCTGTTTCACAAGAGGGTTCATCCCTCTTACATACACAGTTATGATTACTGCCTCTTTATTTCTCTCCATTCTATTCTTCCACTGTAAAAATTGTTTGCCTTCATTCTGCTTCCTTTCTAGTCTTGGTTACATTGGCTTTGTTTGGGCAAGACCTTTTTAATTTAATGTTATCAAAATTATCCATTTTCCATTTTCTAATGTTCTTTGTCTCTTGTTCAGTTATAAATTCTTCCCTTTTCCATAGATCTGACAGGGAAACTGTTCCTTACTCTCATAATTTACTTATGGTATCACTCTTTACATTGAAATGTTGTACCCACGGGGTAGAGCAAAGATGGTGGCTGGAAAGCAGAGACTTGCAAGAGCTCCCCCCACCAGGTCCCTCCAAAAACCTATAAAAATGGTGCTGAATAAATTCTAGAACTGCAGAACCCACAAAACAGCAGAGGGTTGCAAAGCTCCAGCCCAGGACAGCCTGGATGGTTGCTGGGTAAGGTCTATCGCATACAACTGGGAGGGGAGTGGAGCAGAGCACAACATGAGCCCTGCCTGGACCAAGAAAACCAGGAATCAGGCAGAATAGGACCTAGCACCCTGGATCAGTGAGCTGTAGCAGTTACCAAACTTCTCAACCCACAAATACCCAAGACAAAAGAGAAGGTTAGGGGCAAAATTTCAGGGGACAGAGTGAAAGGACTTTGCCATGTGGGTAGCGGTGGTGGAGCAGCTACAGAAATACAGCTGCAGTTGCTTGCAGCTCCAGGCCCAACTGTTGGGAGAAAATAAGTGGTGGATCAGAGTGGGAGTGTGGAGCCTCCTTAAGATCTGAGTCCAGTCCAGGTTGGCAATTTTTGGGGGAGGAGGAGCACTAGTGTAGCAGAGCCGACAGTATAGAAATAGCTCTGAAAACAACAGCCAATCCCCTCAGGCTTCGAACAAATACTCTCTACTCTACAAGCAGTAATACCCCAAAGAAAAAATTCAAGGGTCAAGTAGTCAGCTGGGATCAAGGCCAGGCAGTGAAAATTGACTCAGATTCAGACTCACACTTTGGAATCTTTGTTTGGTGAGAAAGAAGACCAAAACATACAGGCAGAAAAGTCCACAAAGTCAAAGAGACTACATCGAAAGTCTCCAAGAAAAACAGGAACTGGTCTCAGGCCATGGAAAAGCTCAAAAAGGATTTGGAAAAGCAAGTTAGAGAAGTAGAGGAAAAATTGGGAAGAGAAATGAGAATTATGCAAGAAAACCATGAAAAAAGTCAATGACTTGCTAAAGAAGACCCAAAAAAAATGAAGAAAAAAACACCTTAAAAAATAGACTAACTTAAATGGCAAAAGAGCTCCAAAAAGCAAATTAGGAGAAGAATGTCTTCAAAGCCATAATTAGCCAAATGGAAAAGGACATCCAAAAGACCACTGAAGAAAATACCACCTTAAATATTAGATGGGAGCAAGTGGAAGCTAGTGACTTGTTGAGAAATCAAGATATTATAAAATAGAAACAAAGGAATGAAAAAGTGGAAGACAATGTGAAATATCTCATTGGAAATACCACTGACCTGGAAAATAGATCCAGGAGAGATAATTTAAAAATTAATGGACTACCTGAAAACCATAATCAAAAAAAGAGCCTAGATATCATCTTTCAAGAAATTATCAAGTAGAACTGCCCTGATATTGTAGATCCAGAGGGTAAAATAGAAATTGAAAGAATACACAGATCACCTCCTCAAAAAGATCCCAAAGCAAAAACCGCTAGGAATATTGTTGCCAAATTCCAGAGATCCCAGATCAAGGGCAAAATAATGCAAGCAGCCATAAAGAAATAATTTGAGTATTGTGGAAATACTATCAGAATAACACAAGATATACGAACTTCTACTCCAAGGGATCGAAGGGCTTGGACTACGATATTCTGGAGGTCAATGTTGCTAGGACTGAAATCAAGAATCATCTACCCAGCAAAACTGAGTATAATGCTCCAAGGCAAAATATGGGTTTTCAATAAAATAGGGAACTTTCAAGCTTTCTCAGTGAAAAGACCAGAGCTGAATAGAAAATTTGACTTTCGAACACCAGAATCAAAAGAAGCATGAAAAGGTAAACAAGAAAGGAAAATCACAAGGGACATACTAAAGTTAAATTTTTTTGTTTAAATTCCTATATGGAAAGATGATGTGTGTGATTGATGAGAACACAGTATTAGTGTAGCTGAAGGGAAAATACATACAAACATACATACATACATACACACACACACACACACACACACACATATATATATATATATATATATATATATATATATATAGACACAGGGCACAGGGCACAGGGCGAGTTGAATATGAAGGGATGATATTTAAAAAAAAAATCAAATTAAGGGATGCAAGAGGAATACATTGAGAGAGGGAGAAAGGGAGACATAGAATGGGGTAAATTATCTTTCATAAAAGTGGCAAGAAAGGGAGCCAAGATGGCGGCTGGTAAGCAGGAACTAGTGTGAGCTCCGTACCAAGTCCCCCCAAAAACCTATAAAAAATGGCTCTGAACCAATTCTATAACTGCAGAACCCACAAAACAGCAGAGGGAAGCAGGGTTCCAGCCCAGGACAGCCTGGATGGTCTCTGGGTGAGGTCTATCCCACACGGAGCTGGAAGCTGGAATCTGGGAGGTGGGAACGGAGTGGAGCAGACCCCGGCCTGAACAGCGTGGACCATCCAGACCAGAAGCCGGGCGGAGGGGACCCTAGCGCCCTGAATCAGTGAGCTGCAGCAGTTACCAGACTCCTTAACCCACAAACACCAAAGACTGCGGAGAAGGTTAGTGGGAAAAACTGTGGGAGTAGAAGGAGTTTGCGGTTCGGCTTCCAGCCCTGGGGGCAGCAGAGGTGGGGCAGCTACAGCTGTTGTTACTTCCGGCTCCAGGCCCACTTACTGGGAGGAATTAAGTAGCAGATCAGAGCAGGAGTGCTCAGCCTGCTGAAGATCTAAGCCCAGTCTAGGTTGGGGGTTGGGGAAGGAGCAGTGCTGGTGTGGCAGAGCTGGCACCTCCCCCCCCCAAACATAGAACATAGAACACTCTCGTCTACAAGCAGTCGTACCCCACTGAAAAACTCAAGGGTCAAGTTAGTTGGCTGGGAATATGGCCAGGCAGCAAAAACGCACTGAGATTCAGTCTCAGACTTTGCATTCTCTCTTTGCTGATAAAGAAGACAAAAACATACAGCCTAAAGAAGTCAATAAAGTTCAAGAGCCTACACCAACAGCCTCCAAGAAAAACATGAACTGGTCCCAGGCCATGGAAGAGCTGAAAAAGGATTTGGAAAAGCAAGTTAGAGAAGTAGAGGAAAAATTGGGAAGAGAAATGAGAAGGATGTGAGAAAACCATGAAAAACAAGTCAATGACTTGCTAAAGGAGACCCAAAAAAATACTGAAAAATACAATGAAGAAAACAAAACCTTAAAAAACAGACGAACCCAAATGGCAAAAGAGCTCCAAAAAGCCAATGAGGAGAAGAATGCCTTGAAAGGCAGAATTAGCCAAATGGAAAAGGAGGTCCAAAAGACCACTGAAGAAAATACTACTTTAAAAATTAGATTGGAGCAAGTGGAAGCTAGTGATTTTATGAGAAATCAAGATATTATAAAACAGAACCAAAGGAATGAAAAAATGGAAGATAATGTCAAATATCTTCTTGGAAAAACCACTGACCTGGAAAATAGATCCAGGAGAGATAATTTAAAAATTATTGGACTACCTGAAAGCCATGATTAAAAAAGAGCCTAGATATCATCTTTAAAGAAATTATCAAGGAGAACTGCCCTGATATTCTAGAGCCACAGGGCAAAATAGAAATTGAAAGTATCCATCGATCGCCTCCTCAAATAGATCCCAAAAAGAAATCTCCCAGGAATTTTGTTTCCAAATTCCAGAGCTCCCAGATCAAGGAGAAAATACTGCAAGCAGCCAGAAAGAAACAATTTGAGTATTGTGGAAACCCAATCAGAATAACCCAAAATCTGGCAGCCTCTAGATTAAGAGATCGAAGGGCTTGGAATACGATATTCCGGAGGTCAATGGAGCTAGGATTAAAACCTAGAATCACCTACCCAGCAAAACTGAGTATCATGCTCCAAGGCAAAATATTGATTTTCAATAAAATGGAGGACTTTCAAGCTTTCTCAGTGAAAAGACCAGAACTGAATGGAAAATCTGACTTTCAAACACAAGAATCAAGAGAAGCATGAAAAGGTAATCAAGTAAAAGAACAAGAAAAAGAAATTGCAAGGGACTTAGTAAAGGTGAACTGTTTTGTTGACATTCCTACATGGAAAGATGATGTGCATGATTCATGAGACCTCAGTATTAGGGTAGCTGAAGGGAATATGCATACATATATGTTTATGTATATGTATATGGGTTAATGTGTATGTATGTATATATCTATGTGTGTATGTATATATATATATATACATATACATATATATATATATATACATATATATATATATATATATATATAAAGAGAGAGAGAGAGAGAGAGAGAGAGAGAGAGAGAGAGAGAGAGAGGGAGGGAGACAGGGAGAGAGGGAGAGAGCGGACACAAGGTTAGTTGAAGATGAAGGGAAGATATCTAAAAGAAATAAAATCAAATTAAGGGATGAGAGAAGAACATACTGAGAGAGGGAGATAAGGATAGATAGAATGGGATGGATTATCTCCCATAAAGGTGGCAAGAGGAAGCAGTTCTGTGGGAGGAGCGGAGAGGGCGGATGAGGGGGAAATGAGTGAACATTGCTCTCATCAGATTTGGCCTAAGGAGGGAATAACATACATACCCAATTGGGAATCTTACCCCACAGGAAAGAAGAGGGAAGAAGATAAAAAAAATGGGGGGGGGGATGATGGAGGGGAGGGCAGATGGGGGTGGAGGTAGTCAAAAACAAACACTTTTGAAAGGGCACAGGGTCCAGGGAGAAATTTCAATAAAGGGGGATGGGTTGGGAAGGAGCAAAATATGGTTAGTCTTTCACAACATGAGTATTGTGGAAGGGTTATACATAATAATACACATGTGGCCTATATTGAGTTGCTTGACTTCTTAGGGAGGGTGGGTGGGAAGGGAAGAGGGGAGAGAATTTGGAACTCAAACTTTTAAAAACAGATGTTCAAAAACAAACAAAAATGTTTTTGCATGCAACAAGAAAATAAGATACACAGGCAATGGGGCGTAAAAATTTATCTTGCCCTACAAGAAAGGAAGGGAAAAGGGGATGGGAGGGAAGTGGGGTGACAGAGGGGAGCACTGACTGGGGAACAGGGCAACCAGAATATACGCCATCTTGGAGTGGGGGGGGGGTTAGAAATGGGGAGAAAATTTGTAATCCAAACTCTTGTGAAAATCAATGCTGAAAACTAAATATGTTAAATAAATTAAAAAAAAATTAAAAGAGTGGCAAGAAAAAGCAGTTCTTTAGGAAGGGAAGAAGGGGCAGGTAAGACAGAAGGAGTGACTCTTGCTCTCATCAGATTTGACCTGAGGAGGGAATACCATACACACTCAATTGTGTATCTTACCCCAGAGGAAAGAAGGAAGAAGAAGATCAAAAAGGGGGTGACCATAGAATGGAGGACAGATAGGGGGAGGAGGTAATCAAAAACAAACACTTTTTAAAAGGGACAGGGTCAAGGGAGAAAATTCAATAAAGGGGGATAGGTTAGGAAGGAGAAAACTATAGTTAGTCTTTCACAACATGAGTATTGTGGAAGGGTTTTACATAATAATATTCATTTGGCATATGTGGAATTGCTTGCCTTCTTAGGGAGTGTGGTTGGGGAGGGAAGAGTGGAGAAAATTTGGAATTCAAAGTTTTAAAAACAGATTTTCAAAAAAAAGTTTTTGCATGCAACTAGGAAATAAGATACGCAGGCAATGGGGCATAGAAATTTATCTTGCCCTACAAGAAAGTAAGGGAAAAGGTGATGGGAAGGGAGTGGGATGACAGAAGGGAGGGCTGACTGGGGAATGGGGTAATCAGAATATCTTATATTCTTGGAGTGGGCGGGAGGGTGGAAATGGGGAAAAAAAATTGTAATTCAAACTCTTGTGAAAATCAATGCTGAAAACCAACTAAATAAAATTAATTAATTAAAAAAAGAAAAAAAAGATCTTATGGACTTTGAATGCACATCAAAATATATTTTTTAACTTTATTCTTTCTCATGGTATTTTTAATGTTTCTTTTTTCAAAATTGTGACTTATATGGAAATATTTTTATAAGATAGCACAGGTATAAACTATGTCAAACTCGTTCTCATTTCTAGAAGAGAAAAGTTTGGAACTCAAAAGGTTGTAAGAAATGAATGCTACAAATTTTCTTGACATGTAACTAGGGAAAAAAAGAAAATACTATTAAAAAGAAAACTAATTAATATAGAAATTTGCTTAATCTGGTAATTAATCTGTATAATTTCAAAGGAAATAAAATTCATCAACTGAAAAAAAAAGAAATCTTGTACCCAGTTTGACCTTATCTTGGTATATGGAGTAAAATATTGATATATGCCTAGTTTCTGCCATACAGTTTTCTAGTTTTCCCAGCAGTTAAAGTCAAATAGTGAGTTCTTATCCCAGAAGCTGTAGTCTCTTGATTTATCAAACAGTAGAGTATTATGTTTATTGACTACTCTGTATTGTGTACCTAACCTGTTCCACTCTGTTTCTTAGGTAGTACCAAATAGTTTTGAAGAATGGTGCTTTATAATACAGTTTAAAATTTGGTAGGGCTAGGCCACCTTCCCTTGCATTTCTTTTCATTAATTCCCTTCATATTCACAATCTTTTCTTCTTCCAGATGAATTTTGTTATTATTTTTCTAGTGATATAAAATGACTTTGGGTAGTTTGATTGATATGGTATTGCAAAAGAAATTTAATTCAAATAGAATAGTCATTTTTATTATATTTACTTGACCTACCCATGAACAACTGATGTTTTTTTTTTTCCCATGTTTTTAGATCTGACTTTGTTTGTGAAGTATTTTGTAATTGTGTTCATATAGTTCCTGGGTTTGTCTTGGAACATAGATTCCCAAATATTTTAGATTGTGTAAAGTTATTTTAAATGGAATTTGTATTTCTATCACTTGCTAGTGGCCTTTGTTAGTAATGTAAAGAAATGCTGATGGTTTATGTGTGTTTATTTTATATCTTGCACCTTTGCTAAAGTTGTTAATTATTTCAAGTAGGTTTTATTTTAGTTGATTCTCCAGGATTCTATAAGTACACCATCATATCACCTGCAAAGAGTGATAGCTTTGTTTCTTCATTGCCTCTTCTAATTCCTTCAATTTCTTTTTCTATTTCATTTCTAAATCTGTCATTTCTAGTACAATATTGAATAACAGTAAAGGTAATGGACATCTTTGTTTCACCCTTGATCTTAGGGCAAAGATTTCTACCTTATCACCATTACTTATAATACTTGTTGATGGTTTTGCATAGATCCTAATTATCATTTTAAGGAAAGCTCTATTTACATGTTTTCCAGTGTTTTTAATGGAAATAAGTTCTATGTTTCATCAAAAGTTATTTTTTCTGCATTTATTGAGATATCCCATGATTCCTGTAAATTTTGTTATTGATATGATCAATTATGCTAATGTTTTTTCCTAACATTGAACCAGCTTTGCATTCTTGTTATACATCCCACCTGGCCATAGTGTTACTGACCTCATGATAAGTTGCTGAAATTGCTTTGCTAATATTTGATTTAAAATTTTTGCATCAATATTAATCAAGGACCTTGATCTATAATTTTCTTTCTCTGACTGGGATCTTCACAGTTTAGATATCAGCACCATTTTTGTATCATAAAAGAAATTGGATAGGGCTCCTTCTATTTTTCCAAATCCTTTATACAGTATTGAAATTAATTGTTCATTAAATATTTGGTAGAATTCACTCATAAATCCATCTGATACTGACAATTTTTCCTTAGGGAATTCATTGATGGCTTGCTGATTCTATTGATTTTTCTAAAATGGATCTAAGTAATTCATTTCCTCTTCTGTTAATCTGGGCAATTTAAAGTTTTCTAAATATTCATCCATTTCATTTAAGTTATGAGATTGGCATACAGTAAGGCAGATGTGTTCCTAACTATTGTTTTAATCTCCTTTTCACTGGTGGTGAATTCAATTTTTGTTTTTATTATTTTTCATTCTGTTATTTTGGCTTTTTTTTGTTAAATCAAATTAACCAAATGCTTATCTATTTTATTATGTTTTTAGGAAATGAGCTCTAAGTTTTATTTATTAATTCAATAGTTTTCTTGATTTCAAATTTATTAATTTCTCCTTTAATTTTCAGAATTTCTAATTTGATATTTAATTGGGAATTTTTAGTTTGTTCCTTTTCTAGCTTTTTTAGTTACATGCCCAATTCTTTGATCTCCTTTTTCTCTATTTTATTAATGTAAGCACTTAGAGATATAAAATTTCCTCTAAGAACTGTTTTTGCTGTGTCCCCTTTCTCTTTTTTTAATGTAAGCTTTTAGAGATAAAAAAAAAAATCCCCTAAGAACGGCTTTTGCTGTATCCCATAGGTTTTGGTATGTAGTCCCATGATTATCCGATTCTTTTGTGAAATTTTTGATTGTTTCTATGATTTGTTTTTGACCCACTCATTCTTTAGGATTAGGTTATGTAGTTTCCAATTAACTTTGAGTCTGTTTCTTTTATGATGTGTAATTTTTATTGAATCAACAACTAAATAGGATGCATTTAGTATTTCTGCTACTCTGCAATGGATTTTGATGATTTTGTGATCTAGTCCGTGATCAGTTTTTGTGCAGGTGCCTTGTACCTTTGAAAAGAAGTTATATTCCTTTCTATCCACATTCAATTTTCTCCAGAAGTCTACCCTATCTAACTTTGCTAAGATTCCATTCCTCTCCTTACCTTTTTAGTGGTTTGATTTATCTAGTTCTGAGGAGTGAAGGCTGAGATCCCCCACTAGAATAGTTTTCCTCTTTATTCCTGTAACTCACTTAATTTCTCCTCTAAGAATGTAGATGCTATACCACTTGGTGGATGTATGTTTTGTATGAATATTACTTCATTGTATATGGTACCTTTTAGCAAGTTATAATTTCCTTCCTTTTTTAAAATTAGATTTAATTTTGCTTTTGCTTTGTCGGAGATGAGCATTGCTATCTCTCCATTTTTTTCTTTTCTTGCTTTCTTTATGTTTTTGTTTGATTTTGTTTTAGTTCACCTGAAGCATGACATATTCGGCTACAGCCTTTCTTCTTTACTCTGTATTTATCTCTCTTGTTCAAATGTATTTCTTTTAAACACCATATTGTATGATTATGTCTTTTAATCTACTCTGCTATCTGCTTCCATTTTATGGGAGAGTTTGTTCCATTCAAATGAATAATTATGCTTACAAACTGTCTTTTTCTCCATCATATTTCCTCCCCTGTTTATACTTTTCTCTATCATTTTACCCTTTCCCTCCTCACCAGTGTTTTCTTTCTGACCGCTGCCTCCTTCAGTCTTTTCCCCCTTTCTGTCAGCCCCCCTCCTTTTTCTTTTCTCTTTCACCTACTACTTCTTTCCTCCCTTCTTCCAAGACTTTCCTTCACTCCTCCCTTTTCTTTCCCCCTTTCTCCTCTTACTTTCCTATGGAATAAAATAGATTCCTATAACTCATTGGATGTGTACATTATTACTTTTTGAGACATTTCAGATGAGAATAACATTCAAACAATACTTTCCTCCCTTCCTTCTTTCCCTCTGCTATAATAGTTCTCTGTGCCTCTTCATGTGATGTAATTTACCCTTTTCTGTCTCCTCCTGTCCTCTTCTCTTAGTGCAATCCTTTTTGTAGATACCTTAAATATTTTTTTAATCATTAGATCAATGTAAACTTATACCCACAACCTCTGTCTATGTATACCCTATCTAAATGTCATAATAAAGACACATTTCTAAAGATTTACAAGAACCATCTTCCCATGCTGGGATGTAAACAGTTTAACCTTATTGAATATCATTTCATTTTCTTTCCTTTTTTTCTCATTTTATGTTTCTCTTGAGTCTTGTACTTGAAGATCAAATTTTCTGTTCAGCTTTGTTTTTTTTTTTATTAGAAATGATTGAAAATCCCCTATTGCATTGAATGTCTATCTTTTCCTCAGAAAGATTATGCTCAGTGTTGCAGGGTAATTGATTCTTGGTTGTACTCCTAGCTCCTTTGCCTTCCCGAATATCACCTGCTAAGAGCTCTCATTCTTTAACGTATAAGTTGCTAAGTCCTACATAATCCTGGCTGTGGTTTCATGATAATTAATTTGTTTCTTTCTACCTTCTTGAAATATTTTCTCCATTCTAAAATTTGGCTATAGTGTTGCTTGAAGTTTTTATTTTGGGGTCCCTTTCCTGAGGTGATCAGTGTATTTATTCAATCCCTGTTTTTCCATCTGGTTCTAGGATATCATGGCAATTTTCCTTGATCATTTCTCGAAATAATGCTGGAGGTTGTAGGGGTCTGGCAGCTTATCTGATACTGAGCTTCAGTCCTCATGGTGTGTAGTGAGGCCAGAGGGGTTTTCCTGCATTTCTTCAGGGTTACCCTGAAGCACATGGAAATATAGCCCTTGGAGGATCCTTTTTTGCCATGGAGTGCACTGAAGTATATGGAGGTCTGGCAGATGCAGGAAACCTGAGGCTACAGTGAAGCTAGAGTTGGTTCTCATAACTAGAGTCTGTAAGTTCCCCTGCCTACACTAAAGGCTGTGGCAGGTCCTGGTTTTGGTGTTTGCCGCTCGACCATGCTGGAGATCAGCATCTAATGCTGGTTTGCTGATGTGGGGCTTGGTACTGGCTTGCTGGGATGGTTCCAGTCCTGAGCTGTGCTCCAGTTTCACCAGAGTGAGATGGAAATTTCTTGTCAAACCTCCGACTTTTGGGCAAAAGGTTGTTTAATCTCATATTTTCCCTGGTTTGTTGTTCCAGGATTTGTTTTGAGGCTCTATTTTACAGTTGTTTGGAGGCGAATATGGAAGAATTGAAGTGGTTTATTACTTACTCTGCCATCTTGGCTCCTGGAAGTGGCTTCAAGTCCTAGTATTTCTGTTTTATTTTCTTTTTAAGAATGAGTCCCTCTTTTTATCATTCAATTGCCTCTACATGTAGTAGATAGAACTCAGTCATCCATCTCTCTTTGGAATTTAACTTTCTTTCCTCCTGAGTGTCCTCCTCATTCTACTCCTAGCTATTGCAACACAATAAGACATTTTTGATAGAATAATGGAAAAGTCTTCAACTCAAAAATAATATCCTTCCTTTTTCTGGACATTATGGCAGAATGCACTTTCCCTAAGCATATTCCTCTTTGCAGTGATTTGAACAAGGTCACTGGATAGGCAATGGACAGAGCTTACAAAGAACTCAGTCACCTGAGCTATCTCCACAAATGACACTGCTATGCATTTGTGCTTTGGATTGAGCTATATTTAGTATTTCAAGGGTAAAGAGGAACTCTTAGGTTTGCTACTCTCATGATTCAAAAAAATGACTCACAAAGATCAGTTTTAAATTCCTTTAAAGGAAAAAAAAATGTGCTTGAGAAGTTGAAATCATTTTTGCCAAGGTTGAGCCTGAATCAAAATTTTATGGTCCAAATTATAAAGTACTAAAAAATAAGAGGACATAATGGAAATGCAGACAGATCTTTAATAGCAGCAATTCAGATGGACCTTCTAGAGTGTCACAGTTTAAAATAGTATAACCACACATCTAAAATGTAGGGATTTATTACTAATCAACAGTGCTATGATTTATTCTATATTCTCTAAGCAAGAAAGGTATGATTACAATGAAATTGTTCTTAGTCATATGAATGTGGGCTAGAGTAGACTGTGTAAAAGGTTAGTTATATAAAATTCCAATATTTTTTTTCTTTTTTTGTATGCTGGTAATGAAACAAAGCAAAACAAAATAATGTCACTTAAAAAATCTTATTCATCTGATACCCATTTGGTAGAATAAACTATAACTATCAGTTTGGAAGAATGGAATGGGTCAGTTATATATAAATCAAATGATATAAGATAGGAAATGAATAATGAATTTACATAATAATCAATGGAATAAAATGATAGTGGTGATGATATGATGATGACAGTGGTGATGATTTGTAAACATCATATTTTGAGAAAATAAAAACAAAAACAAGTGTTTTGAACTTAAAATCTTAATTAGTCAAGAGGAAAACAGACTAAGAAGTTAAGTTTTTTTCAGATTTCAAGATTGTATAGACTTTCGGTTTTGGAAAAGAGATTGTAAGAAGGTGTTAGCAATGAGGAATTAAATGTTATCCATTGACTCATAAATTTAGAATTAGTAGAATCTTTAGACATAGACCAAGAGATGTTGAGGGTTGTACTAATGTAACCATTATTCTCTTATTGAAAACCCTGTAGTTTTTTATACTCTGCTGTATTGCTTCTTCAAAAAGTAGCAGAGAATGGTAGAATCAAATCAATCCATTAATCAACAAGCATTTATTAATTACTTACTAAGTGGCTGGTACTGCACTAAGAATCTAAAGTTTATGAAAACTAGTTTATTTCACTTGTAGTGATCTCACATATGACTACTAGAATACTTGCATTCCTGATTCTGTGCTAATCTTATGGTATACTTTCTTGCCTGGAAGGTGGGAAGATAAAGATACCAAGAAAGTGCTCCTGCCCTATAGTACCTACCCTGCCCGTTTGACACACACACTAAGAAATTTCACCATTTAACATTCTCCTGCAGTTGCCAAATGCCCTTTTTAATATGCAAATATATTTGGGATTATTAATATATTAAGGTATTTAGCATTTCCATTATATGTGAACTATTTTATCAGATCATTTTACTCATCACTTGTAACAAGTATCCCAGCAAAGTGTTAAAATATTAGAGAGTAGTATAGAAGAACAAAAAAAGATGTGGAGAAAAATCAAACAAAAAAATTCCATTATTCGAAATATTGCCTAGGGTTGCCTCAGTGTAAGCAAGTAAGTAAGTAAGTAAGTAAGAAGCAGATCCTGAAGCTATATGAAATATTCAAGAAACTGATGTGGTAGGTGTTTCTATACTGTTGATTCTTTCCCATAAAGCAATGATCACTCTTATTACCACCTATGGCCTAACAGAGAGAATTATCTTAATTAAACACTGAGTGGTAGTATCTCTATTTACGTATACCATGTATTCCCATTTGCTTTAACTATTCCCAAAGGAGAGGGACTCCTCGTCTCCTATTTCATTTAAGAGGTTGTAAGTCCAATCTGTAAGTGAAAGATCTTTCCTGCCCATTGTATAAGCCTCAGGTGGGGGTCAACAAAGGAAAGCCTGATTAGGGGCAGACCCACACTTTTGTGACAACAATCAGAAGGTAAAGACTCTTCCCAACCCCTTGATAGACCTCAGGTAGGGCCAAAAAAGGGACTCCTGATTAGAGGCATGCCCACACCATTTCAGTAACTAGATGTGAGGCCCCAGGCCTCACACATTTTTGCTAAGTAGGCTCTGAGACTTCAGGACCCTGAACAGGGTATAGAAGATCTGTGGTTAGCATTTCATTTGGGGGCTCTCACTCACTGGAAGAGTGTTATGTGATTTTTCCAGATGAGATTCTGGGTAGCTGCTGCAGCCCCCGAGGCTTTAAAAGCGCAAATGTTGGTTCCCTTCTCTCTGTTAACTATGTAATTCTCTGGTCAGACAGATAGAGTCCTGTCTATTGATGTTTGTGTGTAATTTGCTCTGTTTATATAATATGTGTTTGTGGTTTCTCTTTGTATTTGATCTATAGTTCAAGGTACTAACCTTTCCACCTGAACTAAGTGAATGGTATATGAATGTTCATTTAAAGTAAGATTGTTAACCCCTTAAAGTTATTTGCCTTAGAAAAGCATATCAAAGAATCTGTGCTAGCATCCCTCCTTTACACTCTTGCTGTTGGTCTCATTGGGTCTTTCATACCCACAACAGCTTCTAGCTACATTATTGTTACAGAGGTAGGAGCAAAAAGATAATCATTCAATGGGGGTGGAGCCAAGATGGCTGCATGAAAACAGCATCTTACTGGAGTTTTTTCACAAATTCTGTCAGATATCTCTAAAAAAGTGAATCTGAGCAGTTCTGAAAGAGTTGGAAGTCAACAGTAGACAGAGTGGGACAAATTTCTAAGCCAGGAGAGTCTTCAAAGTTGACAGGACAGATCTGTAGGCTGGGAGAGGGCCCGATGCCTGGAGCTGAACCAGACTACACCAAAGAGGAAGCAGCTGCAGAAACCAGCCAGCAATTCAGGCTGGGAGAAATCTGGGTGCCCAAAATGGGCAGAGATCCCCAGGCCTCTCAGCACAAGACAGGAGTCTGTCAAAATGACTAGAGGCAGCAGCACAGACATCTACTCCTGAGGCTTGCAGCCCAAAAGGTTTGAAACTTGCCTTCTTGTACTTTTGGGAGTCATAATAGTCAGGTAAATGGCTTTCATGCCTCCCTCCTTTCCTGACCCAGAGAATGCCTCTGGAAAAAACCCTGGAATAGAGGAGCCAGAAGAAGGGCTTCAGTAGCCAGAGAGAATTCCTGAGTCCTGGAGGGGAGGAGCCAGCAAAGGTCAACACTAAGAACCCAGACTTATCTTACCTTTGGTAGACATCAACACAGACCAAAGCTGAGATCCTCTGTGCTGGAGAGCAGTCACAGGGGAAGAGGAGACTTCTGGCACCCGGACGACCCCTCCCCTACACTTCAGGAAACCAGAGTCCATAACACACAAAGTCAGTAACTAGGCTCACAATTCCCAAAACAAGAAATCTGGGACAGAGCTTGCTGAGCCCCAAACGTAGAAATCCACTTTAAAGCCAGGAAAAAGCTAACCAACGTGAAGAAGAACACGAAAAAGCTGAGGTCCATTGATTCTTTTTATGGAGACAGGGGACATCAAGATACCAATTCAGAAGAGGACAACATTGACATTATACCCGTATCTAATACCTCAAAAGAGAATGTGAACTGTTCTCAAGCCCCAAAAGCATACCAGGAAGAGCTAAAGGAGGATTTTAAAACCAAAATTAGGGAAGTAAAAGGGAAAAAAAAATGTAAAAAGAAATCTCTAATGAGAACAATTTTTTTTACAAAGAATAATTGGCAAAATGGCTAAGGAGATTCAAAATCTAATTAGAGAAAATGACACCCTGAAGAATAAAATCAACCAGTTGTAAAAGGAGACTCCGAGGCTAATGAAGACAGTAATTCATTAAAAATTTGATTTAAGCAAGTGGAAGCTAATGACTCTATGAGGCATCAAGAAGTAGTAAAACAAAATGTAAAGAATGTAAAATAGAAAAAAAGACATGAAATATCTGATTAGAAAAACAACTGACTTGGAAAATAGATCCAGAAGAGAAAATTTAAGAATTATGGTCTACTGGAAAGCCACAATGGAAAAAGAGCCTGGATAGTATCTTCCAAGAAATTAAAGGATAGCTTCCCTGAGGTCCTAGAAGCAGAGGGGAAAATAGTCATCAAAAGAATCCACCCATCACTCCCTGAAAGTAATACCAAATTGAAAACTCCAAGAAATATTATAGCCAAATTTCAGAATGATCAAGTCAAGGAGAAATACTGTAAGCATCCACCAAACAATTCAAATATCATGAAAGTAGTCAAGATAGCACAGGATTTTTAAGTTTCTACATTAATTGACAGGAGAAATTGGAATATGATATTCAGAAAGGCAAAGGAGCTTCGACTACAAATGAGGATTAACTACCCAGCAAAACGGAGCATATTTTTTCAGTCAAAGACATGGATATTCAATGAAATAAGGGCTTTCAGTACCTTGCTGATGAAAAGGCCAGAGCTCAATGGAAAATTTGATCTTCAAATAAAAAACTAAAGAGAGACATAAAAAGGTGAACTGTCACGGGCTTCCGAAGCCTCGTGACTACGCTCGGGGTTCCCCCCAAGCCCCAGGCCTCTGCCTAAGCAAAGGGCCTGATCTCGCGGACAATGTACGGGGCGGGAGCCGAACAAGATGGTGAATGACTCCGTTTATTATTTCAGCAAGCAGCACATTTATACCTTTAGTGATGTAGGTACACTCTTTGGTTACGTGGGTGAAAGACAGGTAAAGCTAATACACCTGGGTCCTAGGACCGCCCTGACTCCACCTACTCTCCTCCCCTTCTCTTCCCGCACTACCCAAAGCTCCCTGCGGGCAGGCAGTCCAGGCAAAGACCGGAAACTCCACGTGGTCAGGCAGCCGGAAGTTCCACATGCTCTGCCAGAGAGCCGGAAGTTCCACGTGGTCAGGCAGGTCCGACCTGGAATTGCCAGGGAGGCAACAAAGGCGAGACCCCTCCTCCTGGCTCCACCCACATCCCAAAGCCCTGAGTCTATCTCAGCAGGCCCCTGGGCCTGGAGGTCTGAGGAGAGCAGGGCTCAGCTCTAACTCAACCCGTAACAGTGAACATGGGGAAAACACCCCACAATCCTTGTTAATCAGTAAGGCAAATTATTTGCATATTTTTACAGGATTATATTGTTTTATGTGTGTTTATATATGTATATATGTCATTCTTGAGAATAGGACAGTTATTCTGACAATTGAAAGAGATGCATAGACTGTGGGTGTCAGTATAAAATAACTGATATAATGATGAAAATATAATTAAGAGAGATAAAAGGAGGGTTCTGGGAGAAGAGGCAAGGACATAGTAGAAAATGGTAAATAACATCACATGAAGAGTCACAAAAAACATATTATAGCAGAGGGAAAGAAGGGAGGGAGAAGAGTAGTATATGAGATTTACTTTCATTGGATTTGATTCAAGAAGAGAATAACATACTGTGACAAGTATAGAAATCAAACTTCTCCTATAGACAGTAGGAGTGGAAAGGGGAAGGAAAAGGGGGTGGTGGTCAGAAGGGAGGGAGAAACTAGCAAGGGAGAAAGGATAAGATAAGGGATGGGAATCAAGAGAGAAAGTAAATTGAGGAAGGCAGTGGTCAAAAAAAAAAAACTTTTTGAGGAGTGGAAAAGAGAAGGAAGACATAAAAGCATAAGGAGGGGGGAACAGGATGGAGAAAGAGAAACAGCTTGAAATCATAACTGTGAATGTGAATGGGATGAGCTGTCCCATAAAACAGAGGCAAATTCTTTTTATGACACAAATATGGTGGTAATTCCTAAACCAGGAAGACTCAAAACCAAGAAAGAAAATTATACACTGATTTTTGATAGAAAAATTTTAAATAAAGCGTTAGCAAAAAGATTGCAGCAACTTCTCAGCAGAATAATACACTATGACCAGGTAGGATTTATTCCAGGAATGCAGGGCTGGTGCAGTGTGAGGAAAATTATCAGCATAATTGCTCATATCCACAAAAAACTAGCAGAAACCATATGATCATCTCAATAGATGCAGAAAAAGCCTTCAACAAAATCAAACACCCATTCCTATTAAAAACACTAGAAAGTATAGGAATAAACAGAGTCTTCCTGAAAATTATAAATACCATCTACTTAAAACCATCAGCCAGCATTATATGTAATGGGGATAAGCTAGATGCATTCCCAATATGATCAGGGGTGAAACAAGGATGTCTATTATAACCCCTATTATTCAATTTGGTACTAGAAATGTTAGCTTTAGCATTAGGAGAAGAAAAGGAAATTAAAGGAATTAGAATAGGCAAAGAAGAAACTAAGGTATCAATTTTTGTAGACAATATGATGATTTACTTAGAGAATCCTAGAAAATCAAATAAAAAAGTACTTGAAATAATAAAAAAAATCTTTATTAAAGTTGGAGGGTGTAAAATAAACCCACATAAATCCTCAGCATTCTTATACATTACTAACAAAGCCCAACAGCAAGAGATAGAAAGAGAAATCCCATTTTAAGTTACAGTAGACCCTATAAAATATTTGGGAGTCTACCTGCCAAGACAAAGCCAGGGCCTATATGAACACAATTACTAAACACTTCTCACACAAGTAAAGTTTGATCTAAATAAGTGGAATAACATTAGTTGCTTGTGGTTAGGCTGAGCTAATACAATGCAAATGACAATTTTACCTAAATTAATCTATCTATTCAGTGCCATACTAATCGAACTACCAAAAAATTATTTTATAGAGCTGGATAAAATAATAACAAAATTCATCTTCTAGAACAAAAAGTCCAGATTATCAAGGAAATTAATGAAAAGAAATGCTAAGGAAGGTGGCCTAGCTATACCAGATATCAAACTGTGCTATAAAGCAGCAGTCATCAAAACTACCTGGTACTGGCTAAGAAACAGAGTGGTGGATAAGTGGAATAGGTTAGGTATGCAACATGCAGAAGTCAATGACTATAGCAATTTACTCTTTGATAAACCCAAAGAATCAAACTTGTGGGATAAGAATCACTATTTCACAAAAACTGATGAGAGAATTGGGAAACAGCATGGCAGAAACTGAGCATAGACCAATATCTTACACCATATACCAAAACTAATGTCAAAATGGGTTCATGATTTAGAAATAAAGACTGATACTCTAAGCACTTTGTGAGACCATGGAATAGTTTACCTATCAGATCTATGAGAAAGGGAAGAATTCATGACCCAAGAAGAGATAGAGAGCATTACAAAATGCAAAATAGATGGTTTTTATTATGCTAAACTGAAAAGTTTTTTGTATAAACAAAGCCAATGAAACAAAGATTAGGAGGGAAGCAGAAAATTGGGAGAAAATCTTTACAACCAGTGTCTCTGATAAAGGCCTCATTTCTAAAATATACAGTAAACTGAGACATATTTATAGGAATAGAAGCCATTCTCCAATTGAGAAATGGTCAAAGGATATGAATAGGCAGTTTTCAAAGGAAGAAATTAAAGCTATCTATTGGCATATGAAAAAATGCTCAAAATCACTACTGATTAGAGAAATGCAAATCAAAAAAAAACCTCTTAGGTACGACATCTCCACTGTCATTTTGGCTAACATGACAAAACAGGAAAATTTTAAATGCTGGAGAGTACATCAGAAAAGTGGAAGATTGTTACATTGTTGGTGGAGTTGTGAAAATATCCAGCCATTTTGTAGAGCAATTTGGAACTATGCCCAAAGGGCTATAATAATGTGGATACCCTTTGATCCAGCAATACCACTCCTAGGTCTATATCCCAAAGGGATCACACAAGTGGGAAAGGGACCTGCATGTACAAAAATATTTATTGCAGCTCTTTTTGTGGCAGCAAAGATTTGGAAATCAAGGAGATGTGCATCAATTGGGGAATGGCTGAACAAGTTGTGGTATATGAAGGTAATGGAATACTATCGTGCTATAAGAATTGGGGATAATGCAAACTTCATAATAACCTGGGAAGTCCTACATGATATGAAGCTGAGTGAGAAGAGGAGAACCAGGAAAACTTTGTACACAAGCACAGACATATTGATTTTGTGATGAATAACTTTGATAGACTTGGCTCTCCTCAGCAATACAAGGCTCAAAGAGAGCTCCAAAGGAGTCATGATGGAAAAAGCTAGCTACATCCAGAGAAGGAACTGTGGAGTATGAGTGCAAATTGAGGCAAACTATTTGCTCTCTTTTTTTTCTCCTTTTTTGGCTTTGTTTCTTCTCACTCACGATTCATTCCATTGGTCATAGCTCTTCTTCGAAACTTGACTGTTGTGAAAATAAGTTTAAAATGAGAGTTTATACAGAATCTATATGAGAATACATGCCATCTTGGGAGAAAGGGGGAGGAGAGGGAAGAGAAGAAAATTTGTAACTCAAGAACATATAGAATTAAGTGTTGTAAACTAAAAATAAAAAATCCGATTAAAAAAAGATAAGCATTAGGGATACTGAAAATGAATATCTGATCATCACATAATGAAGACAAAATGGGCTTCAAGGTTGCCATAACCTTATCTTAGCCATGATCTATTTATTTTTTTTTGTTGTTTTCTAAGTCAATATATAGCCTACAGGGATTATCATGTATATGGCTTAATGGCCACTGATTCTATTAATGTATTTATTTTTAGTTTTTAACTTTCAATCCTACAAGATTTTGAGTTCCAAATTTTCTCCCCATCCCTTCCCGCTCACCCCACCCCACTCTTCTTATCTCCTTCCCCCTTACTTTCCTGTAGGGCAAGATAGATTTCAATACCCCATTGCTTGTGTATCTTATTTCCCAATTCCATGTAAAACAATTTTTAACATTTGTTTTAAAACTTCGAGTTCCAAATTTTCTCCTTTCTTCCCTCACCAAACAACCTCATTGAGAAGTCAAGCAATTCAATATAGGTTATACATGTGTAGTTACACAGAATTCTTCCATAATAGTCATGATGTGAAAGACTAACTATATTTCCCTTCCATCGTATCCCACCCGCTATTTATTTTTTTTCTCCTTTGATCCTGTCCCTTTTCAAAGGAGTTAGCTTCTGAATACCTCTTGAGCCAATCTGCCTTCACTTCTATCATCCACCTCCTCTTCCTAATCCACTTCCTCCCTGCTTTCCTGTAGGTTAGGATACCCAATTGAGTATGTATAGTATTCCTTCCTCAAGCCGTATCTGATGAGATTTGACTCATTCCCTTTCACCTCCCCCTTTTCCTTTCCATTGTAGAAAGCTTTTTCTTGTCTCTTTTATGTAGGATAATTTATTCCATTCTATCTCTCCCTTTCTCCATCTCCCACTGTATTCCTCTCTTACCCATTAATTTATTTTTTTGGATATCATCCCTTCATATTCAATTTGCCCTGTGCTCCCTATCTGTATATAGATCAACATGTAGATAGATAGATAGATAGAGATAGATAGATAGATTGATATAGATATAGATATAGAAATAGATATATGTCTCTGTGTGTTTGTGTCTGTATGAGTATATGCATGTGCATATTTATATGTATATGTGTATATGAATATATGTATATGTGCATGTATAAGTACATATTTCCTGCAACTGCCCTCATACTGAGAAAGGTCTCAAATAGAGTTTCAAATAGCATCTTTCCATGCAGGAATATAAATAATTCAACTTTATTAATTCTCTTATAGCTTCTCTTTCCTATATACCTTTTCATGCTTCTCTTGAATCTTGTATTTGAAAATCAAATTTTCTATTTCAGCTCTGGTCTTTCCTTCAAGAATGCTTGAAAGTCCTCTATTTCATTGAATGTCCAAATTTCCCCCTGAAGTACTGTTCTCACTTTTGGTGGGTAGATGATTCTTGGTTTTATTCCTAGCTCCTTTGACCTCCAGAATATGTTCCAAACCCCCTGGTACCTTAGGGTAGAAGCTGCAAGATCTTGTTTAAGCTAAATTATGTTTTCACAGTACTGATTTCTGTTTTTCTTTCTGACAGGTTGAAAGATTTTTTCCTTGACCTGGGAACTCTAGAATATTGCTAAAATGTTGCTAGGCATTTTCCTTTCGGGATTTTTAAAAGAGGCCATAGGTAGATTCTTTCAATTTCAATTTCAACTTATGGTTCTACAATATTAGGGCAGTTTTCCTTGATAATTTCTTGAAAGATGATGTCTATGCTCCCTTTTTTATCATGGCTTTCAGGTGGTCCAATAATTTTTTCAATCATCTTTCCTGGATCTAATTTCCATGTCAATTGTTTCTGCAATGAGACACTTCACATTGCCTGCATTTTTTTTCATTCTTTTATTTTTGTTTTATAATGTCTTGAGTTCTGCTAGAGTCATTAGCTTCCATGTGCTTCATTCTAATTTTTTTTCTATTTTTTTTTTATTTATTTAACACATTAATTTTCAGCATTGATTTTCACAACAGTTTGAATTACAAATTTTCTCCCCATTTCTACCCTCCCCCCCACTCCAAGATGATGTATATTCTAGTTGCCCTGTTCCCCATTCAGCACTCCCTTCTGTCACCCCACTCCCCTCCCATCCCCTTTTCCCTTCCTTTCTAGTAGGGCAAGATAAATTTCTATGCCCTATTACCTGTGTATCTTAGTTTCTAGTTGCATGAAAAAATTTTTTTTTGTTGTTTTTGAACATCTGTTTTTAAAAGTTTGAGTTCCAAATTCTCTCCCCTCTTCCCTTCCCATCCATCCTCCCTAAGAAGTCAAGCAATTCAACATAGGCCACATGTGTATTATTATGTATAACGCTTCCACAATACTCTTGTTGTGAAAGACTAACTATATTTTGCTCCTTCCCAACCCATCTCCATTTATTGAATTTTCTCCCTTGACCCTGTCCCCTTTCCAAAGTGTTTGTTTTTGATTACCTCCACTCCTGTCTGCCATCGCCTCCATCATCCCCACCTTTTCTTATCTTTTTCCCTCTTCTTTCCTGTGGGGTAAGATACCCAATTGAGTATGTATGGTATTCCCTCCTCAGGCCAAATTTGATGAGAGCAAGATTCACTCATTACTCCCTCACCTGCCCTCTGCCCTCCTCCAACAGAACTGCTTCCTCTCACCAACTTTATGCGAGATAATCCACCCCATTCCATCTCTCCCTATCTCCCTTTCTCAATATATTCCTCTCTCATCACTTAATTTGATTTTATTTCTTTTAGACATCTCCCCTTCATCTTCAACTCACCCTGTGTCCTCTCTCTCTCTCTCTCTCTCTCTCTCTGTATATATATATATATATATATATATATATATATATATATATATATATACACACACACATACATATATACATACTTGCACATTCATATATATATATATATATATATATATATATATATGCATATTCCTTTCAGCTACTATGATATTGAGGTTTCATGAATCATGCACATCATCTTTCTATATAGGAATGTAAATGAAACAGTTCAACTTTAGTAAGTCCCTTATGATTTCTTTTTCTTGTTTACCTTTTCATGCTTCTCTTGATTCTTGTGTTTGAAACTCAAATTTTCTATTCAGCTCTGGTCTTTTCACTGAGAAAGCTTGAAAGTCCTCTATTTTATTGACAATCCATATTTTTCCTTGGAGCATGATAGTCAGTTTTGCTGGGTAGGTGATTCTTGGTGTTAATTCTAGATCCATTGACCTCCAGAATATTGT
Organism: Trichosurus vulpecula; assembly: GCF_011100635.1. Taxonomy (NCBI): domain Eukaryota; kingdom Metazoa; phylum Chordata; class Mammalia; order Diprotodontia; family Phalangeridae; genus Trichosurus; species Trichosurus vulpecula. The sequence continues at coordinate 359,015,501 of NC_050574.1, forward strand.
ATTTCAAGCCCTTCAATCCCTTAATGTAGAAGCTACTAGATCTTGTGGTATTCTGATACTGTTTACACCATAATCAAATTGTTTCTTTCTGCTAGTTTGCAGTATATTCTCCTTCATCTGAAAGCTCTCAAATTTGGCGACAATATTCCTAGGAATTTTCTTTTGGGGATCTTTTTGAGGAGGCAATCGGTGGATTCTTTCAATTTCTATTTTACCCTCTACTTCTAGAATATCAGGGCAGTTCTCCTTGATAATTTCTTGAAAGATGACATCTAGACTCTTTTTTTGATCCTGGCTTTCAGGTAGTCCAAAAATTTTTAAATTATCTCACCTGGATCTATTTTCCAGGTCAGTGGTTTTTCTAATGAGATATTTCACAATGTCTTCCACTTTTTCATTCCTTTGGTTCTGTTTTATAATATCTTGATTTCTCATAATGTCAGTAGTTTCCACTTTCTCCAATCTAATTTTTAAGGTAGTATTTTCTTCATTGATCTTTTGGACCTCCTTTTCCATTTCGCTAATTTCTACCTTTTAGGGCTCTTCTTCTCCTCATTGGCTTTTTGGAGCTCTTTTGCCATTTGAGTTATGCTATTTTTAAGGCAGCGTTTTCTTCAGTATTTTTTTTCAATATTTTTTGTATCTCCTTTAGTGAGTCATTGACTTGTTTTTCATAGTTTTCTCACATCATTCTCATTTCTCTTCCCAAATTTTCCTCTACTTCTCTAACTTGTTTTTCCAAATCTTTTTTGAGCTCTTCCACGGCCTGAGACCAGTTCATGTTTTTTTAGAGGCTTTTGATGTAACTCTTTGACTTTGTTGACTTCTTCTGGTTGTATGTTTTGTTCTTCTTTGTTACCAAGGAAAGATTCCAAAGTCTGAGACTGAATCTGAGTGCATTTTCCTTCCTGGCCGTGTTCCCAGCCAACGTACTTGACCGTTGAGTTTTTCATCAGGGTATGACTGCTTGTGGAGTAGAGAGCACTTTGTTCCAAGCTTGAGGGGATGTGCTGTTGTTTTTTGAGCTATTTCTATACAGTCAGCTCTGCCACACTGGCACTCCTCCTCCCCCAAGTACCACCAACCTGGACTGGACTCGGATCTTAAGCAGGCTCTGCATTCCTGCTCTGATCTGCCACTTAATCCCTCCCACCAGATGGGCCTGGGGCCAGAAGCAACTGCAGCTCTAGTTCTGTGGCTGCACCACCCCTGTCACCCCCTGGGCAGTGGTTGAACAGTGAACCCCTTTCACTCTGTACCCTGCAAGTTTTCCCACTAAACTCTGTTGTCTTTGGTGTTTGTGGGTTGAGAATTCTGGTAACTGCCACAGCTCACTGATTCAGAGCTCTAGGGCCTGTTCCACCCACCTCCTGGTCTGGTTGGTTCTGCCAGTGCCCATGCTGGTCTCTGCTCTCCCCTGCTCCCAGGTCCGTTCACATAGATCTTACCCAGCCACCATCCAGGCTGTCCTGGGCTGGAGACCTGCTTCTCTCTGCTATTTTGTGTGTTCTGCATTTCTAGTATGTGTTCAGAGCCATTTTTTATAGGTTTTTGGAAGGACCTGGTGGGGAGTTCATGTAAGTCCCTGCTTTCCAGCCACCATCTTCTCTTTTTTGATCTTATTAGGCAATTTGATCAAGCTGTGCTGGTAGCTCATGGCTTTTTTAATTTGCATTTCTTCAATCAAGAGTGTTGTAGAGCATTTTTACTATATGGTTATAGAAAGCTTTGATTACTTTGAAAACTTCATGTTCATATCATTTGATCACTTATCAATTGAGGAATGGCTTTTATTTTTATAAATTTTTTCTCATTTCTATATATACATATTTTTAAAAATGAAGTCTTTATCCGGTAAAATTGTTATAAATTATTTTCACAATAATGATTACTGTGTATTTCCCTTTCCCTATTTTCCTCCTGTTTTTGCTACTGTCTGCTACCTTTCACACTTTCCATCCTCAAAAGTGTTTTGCTGCTGCTTTTACCTACTCTTAGTTGCCCTCTCTTCTATCACCCCATCCTACTTATCTTGCCTCTCCTATTTTTCTGTAGGGTGAAATAGCTTTCTTTACCTAAATGAATGTGCATGGTACTCCCTCTTTGAGTCAATTCATTTGAGAGTAAGGTTCACTGGTGCTGCCTCGTTCAGCTCTCCCAACTTCCCCTCCACTGTAAAAGCTCTTTTGAAACTCTTTTATGTGAGAAAATTATCTTGTTCTACCACTTCCTTTCCCCTTCTCCCAGTGAATTCCTCTTTCTCACCCCTTAATTTTACTATTTAGATAATCATTAAATTATATTCAATTCACACCCATACCCTCTGCTCATATGTACTCCTTCTAATTGACCTAGCAATGAGAAAGATTTTTGGAATTACAAGTATTTTTCCATGGAGCAATGTAAACTGGTTAACCTTATTGATAACCTTATGGTTTCTCTTTCCTGTTTATCTTTTTATGCTTCTCTTGATTTTGAATTTGAAACTCAAAATTTCATTTTATCTCTGATCTTTTCACCAGGAATGCTGCATGTCTCCTATTTAATTTAATATTCATTATTTTCCCCATGAAGGATTGTGCTTAGTTTTTCTGAATAGGTGATTCTTGGATGAAATCCTAGCTACTTTTCCTCCTGGAATTTCATATACCAAGACCTCAGATCCTTTAATATAGAAGCCACTAAGTTCTGTGTAATCCTAACTGTAGCTCCATAATATTTGAATTGTTTCTTTCTGGCTTCTTGCAGTATATTCTCCTTGACCTGGGAGCTCTGGAATTTGGATATTATATTCCTAGGAATTTTCATTTTGTTATCTCTCTCAGAAGGTTATTGGTGGATTCTTTCAATTTCTATTTTGCTTTCTGGTTCTAGAATAACAGCGTAGTTTTTCTTGATAATATCTTTTTCCCTACTTACTCTTTTCCCAATTACATGTAAAGATAGCTTTCATCATTGAGTTTTATAAGATTTATAGTTTCTTTTTTTCCCTGTCTTCCTGTAACAACAATGTAGCTAGCAGCTGCTTTTGTGGTGTAAGAGCCAAGAATACTGGCAACAAGAGCTGCTAGCACAGGTTCTTTGATCTGCTTTACTAAGGAAGGTAACTTTAAGGGGTGAACAATCTCACTTTAATCCAATATAAAAGTGTCATTCACTTAATTCAGGAGGAAAAGCCAGCACCTTGAACTTCAGAGCAAATACAAAATAAAATTACAAACAGAGACAATATAAACAGACTAAATCACAATTCATTTACAAAAGAAGATCCAATAGTTTTGGGTTAGCAAAGCCAGGGGGTGGGCAGTCACAAAGGTTTGCCCAGCATCACATGCCATTCTTTCAGTGAGTGAGAGCTCCCAAACGAAGACAGCCAACCTCTGAGTTTATATACACTGTTCAGGGTAAAAGTGCATCAAAACATGCAACTCAAATCCACATGGCATAAAAGTTTCTGGCATCACAAACATGTGACTCACACCCATGTAAACTAGCCTTTCTCTTGAGGCAAGGAGGTCACCAAAGACTCCTAATTTAATCAAAGAAACAAAGAGCACTTGATTAAGTATGTCCTCCAAACAATAAAATGTCCCACTTTAACTAATATTATGCTTCCCTCTTGCCTCCTGAAGATAGCAAGCAATCTCATATAGGTTATAAATGGAAAATCATATGAAACATATTAGTCATATTTTGAAAGAAGAATCAGAACAAAAGGGAGAAAAACATGAGAAAGAAAAAAAGCGGGAGAAAAAATAATATGCTTTGAGTGGCATTTAGACACCTTAATTGTTTCTCTGGATGTGGATGGTATTTTCCATCATGAGACTTTTGGAGTTGTCTTAGAACCTTGCATTGCTGAGAAGAGCAAAGTCTATCAAATTTAGTCATAGCATAATGTGGCTGTAACTGTGTAGAATGTTCTCATTCTACTCACTTCACTCAGCATCAGTTCTTGTAAGTCTTTACAGGTTTTTATGAAAACTGCCTGCTTATCATTTCTTATAGCACAATAATATTGCAATACATTCATAAACCACAACTTGTTCAGTCATTTTTCAATTGATGGGCATCCCCTCAATTCCCAATTTTTTGCCACCACACACACACACTCACAAAGCTGCTACAAACATTTTTAGGACATGTGGATCCTTTTCCCTTTTTTTGTTATCTCTTTGGGACAAGACCTAGTAGTGGTATTACTGGATCAAAGGGCATACTCAGTTTTATAGCCCTTTGGGCATGGTTCCAAATTGTTCTCTAGAATGTTTGGAATAGTTCACAGATTCACCAACAATGCATTAGTGTTTCAAATTTCTTACATCTTCTCCAACATTTATAATTTTTTGTTATATTGCCAATCTGACAGTTGTGAGGTGCTAACTTCAAGTTTTTAAAATTTGCATTTCTCTAAAAAATAGTGATTAAGAGAATTATTTTTTCATGACTATAGATAGCTTTAATTTCTTCATCTGAAAACTGCCTGTCCATATTTTCCATTTGACCCATTCTGCTTTTATGGAGTACTTTTTAATGAATTTTGTGTTTTAGTTAATTCTGCTTTTCAAGATATTCTTCTCCTCAGTGGATTTTTCTACCCCTTTTATCTTTTAGCTTATTTTGGTTTTTTTAATTTCTTTTCCTTCAGTATTTTTTTGTGCCTCCTTTACTGAGCTGACTCATTTTTCATCATTATCTTGCATCATTCTCATTTTCTTCAAAATTATCCTTCTACTCTCTTACTTGATTTTTTAAATCTATTTTTTTTAGATTTTCAATGTCCTAAGAACAATTCATATTTTTCTTTTTTTTTAATTTTAGACTCAAACACCAGAACACAAATACAGAATAAGTAAATAAGAAACAAAAATATATGATAAACTTAAACCTTGGAACTTAAATACAGAGTAAGAAAGAAAAAAAAAGCATGCCATACACATAGCAGAACATCAGAGAACATCAGATTTGAAATATGTAACAGGAAATTTTCATTTCAAGAAAGCTTCTATGATAGCTATTTTGAGAAGTGTCCATTTTCTTTGCTTCCTTGTATGTTTTCTTTTGTTTGCTGCTGTGCTCTTTTTTACTTTGTTCTTTGTTCCCTCCCCCCACCTCCCGAGAAGGAAAGAATTAAATTTGGATATGTTTTTCTATAGTTATAGATATATACATAGACATATCAATACATACAACCATATATGCATATATGTTCCCAAACAAATTCTACTCCTGATCTTTTTTTTTGTATTTGTGCATATCTCTTGTTTCCTATCTCTCCTGCCTCATCCACTTTACTTCAAACCATTACCTTGCCCTCCTATTATTTGCCTATGCCCCCTCCAAGGAACCCTCTCCTATCCTCTGATTCCCATAAATTTAAACACCCTACTATATCCTCCTTCTACCTATTCCCTCAGCCTACCATATAAAGATTCCTCACATTTCCTCCCCTCCTCCCTATGTACTACCATCTTAGGACTTTTGAATTTAGAATACTTTTATGCATATATATCTATAGCTCTCTACATCTATCTATCTATCTGCCTAGTTCCCTCTTAAACCTATTCCCAGTGAAAGTAGGTTACCAGAATTGCCAGTCCTCCTCCCTATCTAATTACTCTATATCAATTCTGCCTTTTTAACGTCATTTGTATAAAATAATTACTCTTTTTAGCTGTTCCTAAGTGATTTTACTTTCTAAATTCATATCATTCTCAGGTTTTATCAATCTTTCTTATGAGCTACCCAAGTAATAATAAGAATCTTAGTCATACATTTCATATTATATTTATACCTATATCTATCTATCGATCTATCAATCTATCTATATGTAAATGGTCTATCCTTATTGAATCCCTTATAATCAGTCTTTGGTGTGTACTTTATATATCTCTTGCCTCTTTTATGTCAATTCTTCTATTAAGTTAAGTGTTTTTTTCTTTTAATCAGGCCTTCAAAGTCTGACAGTTGGTCAGATGTCCATTTTTTTTCCATTCATGATTATATTTGACTTTGCTGGGTATGATATTTTTAGCCAGAGTCCCAGTTCTTTTGCTCTTAGATATGTAGTGTTCCAATACCAGGAGTCTTTCAATGTCTCCACTTCAAGGTCTTGTGTGATTCTAATCGTGGCACCACCATATTTAAATTGTTTTATTTTTGCCACTTTTAATATCTTATCCTTGAGCTTGGAATTTTGGAATTTGACTATGATATTCCTATGAACTTTCCTCATAGGATCTTTTTAAAGCGGTGATTGATGCATTTTTCCTAGTTCTACTTTCCCCCTTTGTACTAATACTTCAGTACGATCTACTTTAATTATTTCTTGCATTATTGTATCATGATACTTTTTTATCATAACTTTCAGTTTATCCGATTATTTTTATATTTTGTCTTCTTGAACTATTCTCCAAATGTGTTCTTTTTCTTATAAGATGTTTCACTTTCTCTTCTATTTTTTCGTTATTCATGTTTCGTTTAATTATTTCTTAATTTCTTATAATTTCACTGGCTTCACCTTGCCCAGTTCTAATTTTCAAGTTGTTATTTTCTTCCTTAAGATTCTGTATTTCCTTTTCTAATCAGTTGACTTTCCTTTCATAATCTTCTTGTTTTTTCTCGGATTATTCTTATTTTCTTTTTTTTTTCTTTTTTGTTTTCCCTCTGTGTTGGCAATCAAAATGGGTTCTCAGCACTTAGTTCAACCAAGTACTCTGGAAGAGTTTGGCCTTTATTTCCTTGATTAAATTAGAAGTCCTTAACGACCACCTTGCCTCAAGGGAAAGCCTGGTTTACATGGGTTTGAGTGACATGTTTGTGACATCAGAGGCTTTTAGACCACGTGGGCTTAGGTCTCCTCTTTGTGACGATTTTAGTTCACATGGGTGAGTCACATGTGTGACTCACCCTTGATCCTGAAAACGATATAAAACTAGGGGTTGGCTTTCTCTTTTTCAGAGCTCTGACACACAGCCTTGGTGGTGCACTTGACTCTGGGCCCACCCTTGTTATGAGCTGCTGGGCTGAACTTAGATGCTGGTAACTATGAATTGTATTTGGCCTGTCTGTTGATGTTTGTAATTCGTTTGTATTTGCTCTGAAATTCAGGGTGCTGGCTTTTTCCCCTGAACTAATTGAATTTGTATGCTGAATTAAAGTAAGCTTGTTATCCCCTTAACATTGCTTTCCTTAGTGAAGCAGATTAAAATAACCTGGGATTTTGCAACATTCTGTGAGCTGGTGATTGTTGATTTTACACCATCCCCCCACAGCAGCTGCTAGCTGGATTGTTGAAACACTCTCCACCTCTATCATTTGATTTTTTTAAAGTGTTTTCTTAAGATCTTCTATGAATTCTTTTTGAACACCTGACCATTTGACATTACTCTTTGTGAGTTTCTTTACTTTAGCCTCTTGTAAGTGCCCACAGCCAGGGGCTTTCTACCCCACTGCTTCTCCACTCCCTGGGTGTGTGCTGGTTCCCTCTTGCCCCCAACCACTCTTCACAGTACAGCTGGCTGTGATGTTCCTTGTCAGCAGAGGTTTCCTCAATCTTCCAGTGCTCAGACACCCAATTCTCCTCACTTTCTGGGGGTAAAAATTCCTGTGGCTGGGGCTGACACAGCCTCTCAAACCAACTAACCCCAGGGTTTGTTACTTATACTTAAAGTAGACCCTAGCCTGGAGGTGTTTACTCTTGACTTGGACCAAAGCTCTGCTTGGGATTTTTCTTATGATCTTCTTAAATTGTCCCAGGAAGACTCCTGTGGTGCTCCTATTCTTATTAATTTTTACCCAGATGTTGTTTTCCCTAAGGTGCTATTTTATCTCTTTTGTGTGGGGGGGAAATCTGGAGAGCTTGGAATTTTATGACCTACTCGACCATCTTCCCATATTTTTCTTTGAGATTTTGGATGTAGGATTTTTGATTTTGTTGTCTTCTTCTGAGTGTGTTTCATTCTTCCTTTCACCATAGTAACTTTCTATAATCAGAATTTTTTTCTGTTGTTTGCTTATTTTTCCAACCCATTTATGGACTTTTAACGCTTGTTGAATTGGTTGTCTGCTTTCAGGGTGGAGGGTGCACTTTCCCAAGTTTTAGGGTTTTTTGTGCAGCTGTTTTCAGAGGTAATTATGAGTATCTGTAAAGCTTTCAGTTCTTCCAAGATCATTCTAAGGAAAGGTGTGTTTACTACTCTCCTGGTCAGTGATCTGGACTGTGAATGACCACAAGCACTCTTTTCTGCTCTGAAACTCTGGTCAGGATTCCTTTAGCTGCTGACTCTGGTGTGTTAGTAATCCTCCTCATTATGGTTCTACCATCAAGAACTGATTCCTGGTTCCAAGTATGTGTAATGCAAGAGTCCTGTCCTCAGTGCCACCAAATGGACCCTTGTAATCTCCTTCTAAACAATTGTCTGTCCCCTTTACTGTCCGTGGGTCAAGACCTGAGAAGCAGCTATTGCTACTGCTACTGCTTCTGATTAAGTTTTCCCCAATGTTTGCTCTTATTTTGCTGGGGCCCTGTCTCCACTAGCTTAGCCTGTGCTAGATTGTGCTGCACTCTCACCCTGGTGCAACAGACCTTTCCTGCTAATCTTTCAAGTTTTCTTGGGTTGGAAAATTATTTCACCCCATTATTTGGTGAGTCCCAGCACTCCAGAATTTTTTTGAGTCATTATTTTAAAGGTGTATGGGGGAGTGCTCAGGCAAGTCCCTGCATTTTTCTTCACTCTCTTGGCTTGACAAACTCAATTTTGACTCTATCAGCAAGGTATTGAGTTTGTAAATTTTTACATAAAATTTTTTTTTGGATTTTATTTTGCTCCTCATACTTACCAATTTTAATTATGTTTTGGTATTCTATTACTTTAATATAGCACATTTTGCCCAATTGTTGGATAATTAGCTTATATCCAAGTGTTTTGTTTGTTTTTAGATTAAAAATAATCCTGACATAAACATTTGTACAGATTTCTTTTTGTTGAAGTCAATTCAACAAATTCCTTCATTGTTTTTCTACATTTCCTTTGATCAAACCTTGAAGAAAGAGGCAATTCTTCTCTTTATTAATAAATGCCTGTGTGTGCCTCTGCTCTCATCCCCTCTTATGCATTACATGAATTTATTCCTTGTGTCATTTCATCTGTCTCCTACTGGGTTTAGCTTTTTGCTGAGAGAGCAGAATGGGATAGACTAAGTGTTTTCCATCTGTCCCAAATGACACCCCACCCTGCACCCCACCCCCCATTCAGGGACTCTATCGCTTCCTGCTAATGACTCCTGGCCAGCTTCCTCAGATGAGGAATGATTCCTCACATTAGAAAAGAGACCAAGAATTCATGTGACCATGTGGCTTGTGCCTTTCATTAACTTCTAGATGCTTGTGTTCCCTGAGGGAAGGGAACTGGGCCAAGATGCCCAAAATGATTTCTCCCTGCTCCAAAGAAATGACTTTCATCTGTGTTAGAATAAGGCAACTTTCACCTCCTGCTGCCAGCTCAGTCTCCCAGATGGGATGTGTAGAACCTCTGGTACAAAGAGGAGCAACTTGGCCTTTGGTTTCAAACTTTCCATCTCCTGTTTTATCAGCCATCTAAGAGAAGAGGAAAAAGAAACTTGATAGGGAATATAAGTCCTTTTGTGGAAAGAGGAGTTATCAAGGTGGACCTCACCTCTGATTCCATCTTTCTTATCTGCTTCCAACATGCACTTGCCTTTAGATTGATCCCCAACTTCCTTTGGGAAGAGTGGCATCTTCCACTCAATGATGAACATTTTCACATCTGATTATACTCTTCATATCCAAATGATTCTGAATCCCCATAGTTCATCTCCTGAACCCCATTCCCTGCTCCCATCAACTCATTCCTTAATTTTATCTCCCAAAATTTCATCTAAACATCATTCAACCCAGTGATTAGCAGCCCTTCTGCGGTGCCTTGTGGAATGCCTGTCCCACAGGCAACACATATCACTTTATCCTTAATCTTTTCATCCCCTGCATGTAACATCTACTATCACCAAACTTTGGCTCTCACCAGACAGCAAAACCTCCCTAGCCACTCTTTTCAATATTTGATGCAACTTCACTAATTCTCCATGGATGAATGGTTGAGATTGGGTAATTGGGATATTCCTTCCTCTTCCATTATGCTGCTAAAGAGATTTTCCTAAAGTACACAAACAACTGTGTCATTCCATCTCACCCTACTTCACCAGCCTCTGCATTTCAATTGTGTTGTTATGTTTGTCCATTTACAAAGAGGACCATGGAAATGTTGACAACACTTGCCGTTGACTTTGATTTGAGGTGAAGGACTTCAATGGCTTTCTAGCACCTCCAGAATCAAATACAAAATTATATTTGTAATTCAAAGCCCTTCTTAAACTACCCTTCTCTTACATTTCCAGTTTTCTTACACCTTACACTTTACTCCTCACCATCACTCTTTGATAGTGTGGCACTGACTTCCTGGCTTTTTCTTCAACAAGAGCCTTTATCTCTCAGCTCTGGACATATTCTCTGGCTGTCTGCCATTACTAAGTGCTCTCCCTCCTCAACTTTACCTACATTTTCTGGCTTGCTATAAGGATTAACAAAAATTTGGTGTTTTATCGGAAACCTTTTCTAAACTCTATTAATTATAGGGTCTATTTAAGCAATATATAATTTGCTTTGCAATATTTGCCATATATTATTTGCATGTTGTCTTCCTCACTAGTTTTTAAGTTCTTTCAAGGCAGGCACTTTCTTTTGACTCTTTTTTGTTCTCTATCACTTAAAACAATTCCTGACACATAGTAGATGCTTAGTAAATGTTTATTGATTAATTTACTATCTCCTACTTTCTCTCTCATTTTAAATCACTACTTAAATCTTTCCTTATCCATTCCTCTAATGCGTACAAACATCTGCAGATTTCCTCATTATCAAAAAAAGATTCAAGTTTTTTAACCATATTTTATTTCCTTGCAAAACTTATCCCTTGAAAAAAAGTTATCTATGCAAATTGCTTCCAATTTTTTACCTCCCAATAACTTTTCAGCTCTTTGCAATCTGACTTTCGTCTTTTTCACTGAACTCAAAATGCTTTTCCTAAGTTCATCTTTGAACACTAAATCTGATGGTCTTTTCTCAATCCTCAACCCCCTTGACCTCTCTGTAGCTTTTGATATTGTTACCATACACAGTTAAATAATGTTTTATTTAGTCTATCATGAGTTGTTGTTGTTGTTTTGGTGTCTGTCCTTCACTCTCAAAGAGGACCATGACATCAGGGAAATGATGGCATGACTTGCACTTGACTTTGATTCAAGTGAGGGAGGGCTGTGCAAGGCTACTAGCCTCACTTTCTCCTCCAGAACCATCTGGGTCCAGTGGCCTGATATTAACCAGGCCAACTGGAGATGGTCCAGCTTTTCATGAGTATTTATTAGTGAAGGAGGTAGCACAGTATAAGTGATGGACAGTTTACCTCTGAGCCAGAAAGTATTTGAATTCAAGTTTTATTTCTGACACATAATATGACTTTGTGATGTTATGCAAGTCACGAAACATCTTTGTGTTCTAAATAATGCTCGGAGAATCTTAATTTCAAAGACATTACTGACCTGTGTTTATGGAGGTAGTTCCTTATCTATGAATTCTGTATACCAACTGAATCATCAGTCCTATTCTCCATTTTTTTAAGTTAATACCTTGTTTACCTTATAAGTGACATTGCATAGTATTCTGTCTTTCTTTGCATTTATGAATAATCTATTTACATCATGGTTGATGTATTCTTAGAAGCCTGGATAAAACACCTAGTCTTAGCCTGGTTCATTTTTCACTTTTTGTAGCCACAAAAAACCTGAAACAATGTAGGAACCCACTGATAAAAACTGTAGTACATGAATGGAATGGAATATACAAAATGATGAATGAAATTAATACAGATAAGAAACGGGAAACTTCTATGAGCAAGTGCAGTTAAATAAGCAGAATCAGGAAAATTATATATGTAATGATTATAGCTATGAAAATAGAGCAAACAATAACTATAAAACATTCAACACTGAATACCATGAACTTATAATGACCAAACTTATTCTCAATGTGAAATTGAAAAGATAACTCCTCCTAATTTCTTCAGAGAACTGGTGGATATAAATGCAAGTATTGCATACAATGTCAGATATTTGTTTTGATACGTTGGTTAGTTTTGCTGAATCTCCTCTCACCTCTCTTGTATTCTTAATTTAAAGTATTTTCCACAGGATTGAGGGTGTTTTTTTTCCCTTTAGAAGTGCAACTGATATAAATATAAAATATATTAATAAACTTGTATTTTAAAATGCTTTTATAATGCTATCTCGGATTTATTTCTTAATTATATATGACATTTTCTTTGATTTCTATTTTTATTTATCTTTAAAATAATTCATTTGACCTTTGGTTTATTTCTTATCTGTCTCTGTATTCAGATTTAATTCATTCATTCACCCCCCTCTTATTACAGCAGTAACCCAATGTTCTAAATTTGCTTATAAGTATAACTTTGCTGCATCTCATAGATTTGATAGATTGAGAACAACAATTTAAAAAACTATTTAATCACTTATATTATTATAAATATAGATTGAGAACAACAATTTAAAAAAACTATTTAATCACTTATATTATTATAAATATTTAATAACCTACTACATAACCACTACATTTATATTATAGGTTTTGTTGATTTCATTTATAATTATTTTTGTAATTAAGAATTTGTAAATATGTGTTTTTGTTATTTTTTCAAAATTGTACTTATGCCTTTTATTTTTACATTGTAGTCATTCTTACATATATCCCTATATTCTCCATCCCATTTCTTGTAGTGAACATGGACCTATAACAAAGGGAAGGAAAAAAAATAAAAATAATCAGCAGATATGTTGGACAAAACTGGCAATGTGTGAAATGATTGATATAGTCTCCCATCTCTTTAAAAAGAGTTAGTTTATTTCCTTGATCACTCCTTGAGGAGAAGCTTAATCAGTGTAATTATATATTTTCATGTTTACTTTGTTCTTATTTATACAGATTTTGTTTTCATTGTGTAAATTGTTTTCCTGACTTTAGTTGTTTTATTTGCTATTAATTCATATAAACATTCCTATGTTTTTTTATAAGCCTGTATATCTGACATTTCTTATGGTACAATATTCCTTTGTTTAAATGCATTCCAATTGTATTTTTATTAGTTTATTGGCTGAATAGATACTTTCTTGTTTCTAGTTTTATGATTCAGTTGAATTTGATCATTTTTAACCTTTCTTACTTTTTGTTATTGTGCCATTAGAAACATTTTAATTAAGATTTATAGATCCATCAGTGGAATTTTTACACTTTTAAACTATTGACATGCATTTGAGGGAAAACTCTAATTCAGCCTTCTAATATATTTACATAATTTTTTTTAGTTCTTATTTAGAAAAACTGAAACATTACAACTATAGGCTTAAATTTTGTTATTATTTTGTTAAAGATTTATACTTCCTTCATTCTGGATCTTTTCCTCTTTTGCTTGTAGAATTGTCTTTAACTGTGAATTTTTATTGATAATTTTTCAAGATACTCTTTTGTTTTCAAAACATATGTTCATGTTTCAATGTATGTGATCTCTTAGAGTCTAATGCTTGAATTTCTTTTTTATGTTGATTTGAAATAAATTTATTATACTTTCCATGATGTGCTATTTTACTTTTTTTTAATTTATGTAATATATTTAGTTTTCAGCATTGATTTTCAAAAGAGTTCGAACTGCAAATTTTCTCCCCATTTCTACCCCCCCTCACTCCAAGGTGGTGTATATTCCGGTTGCCCAATTCCCCAGTCAGCCCACCCTTCTGTCTCCCCACTCCCCTCCCATCCCCTTTTCCCTTTCTTTCTTGTAGGGCAAGTTAATTTCTACTCCCCATTGCCTGTGTATCTTATTTTCTAGTTGCATGCAATTTTTTTTTGGTTTTGAGCATCTGTTTTTAATACTTTGAATTCGAGATTCTCTCCTCTCTTCCTTTCTCACCCACTCTCCCTAAGAAGTCAAGAAATTCAACCTAGGCCACTTGCGTATCATTATGTAAAACCCTTCCACAATACTCATGTTGTGAAAGACTAACTATATTTTGCTCCTTCCTAACCTTTCCCCCTTTATCCAATTTTCTCCCTTGACACTGTCCCTTTTCTAAAGTGTTTGTTTTTGATTACCTGCTCCCCCACCTGCCCTCCCTTCTATCATCGCTCTTTTTTTATCTTCTTCCTCCTTCTTTCCTGTGGGGTAAGATACCAAATTGAGTGTGTATGGTATTCCCTCCTCAGGTCAAATCTGATGAGAGCAAGATTCACTCATTCCCCCTCACCTGCCTCCTCTTCCCTTCCTACAGAACAGCTTTTTCTTGCCACTTTTATGTCAGATAACTTACCCCATTCGGTCTCTCCCTATCTCCCTCTCTTAATATATTCCTCTCTCATCCCTTAATTTGATTTTATTTTTTTTAGATGTCATCCCTTCATATTAAACTCACCCTGTGCCCTCTGTCTATATATATATATGTATATACATATATATATATATACACAAACACACACACACACACACACAAACACACACACACATACATATATATATATGCATATTTCCCTCAGCTACTCTAATACTAAGGTTTCATGGATCAAACACATTATCTTTCCATGTAGGAATGTAAACAAAACAGTTCAACTTTAGTAACTCCCTTATGATTTCTTTTTCCTGTTCTTTTTCTTCATTACCTTTTCATGCTTCTCTTGATTCTTGTGTTTGAAAGTCAAATTTTCTATTCAGCTCTGGTCTTTTCACTGAGAAAGCTTGAAAGTCCTCTATTTTATTGAAAATCCATATTTTGCCTTGAAGCATGATACTCAGTTTTGCTGGGTAGGTGATTCTAGGTTTTAATCCTAGCTCCATTGACCTCTGGAACATCATATTCCAAGCCCTTCAATCTCTTAATGTAGATGCTGCTAGATCTTGGGTTATTCTGATTGTGTTTCCACAATACTCAAATTGTTTCTTTCTGGCTGCATTCAATATTTTCTCCTTGACCTGGGAGCTCTGGAATTTGGTGACAATATGGCTAGGAGATTTCTTTTTGGGACCTATTTGAGGAGGTGATCTGTGGATTCTTTCAATTTCTATTTTACCCTCTGCTTCTAGAATATCGAGGCAGTTCTCCTTGATAATTTCAGGTAGTCCAATAATTTTCAAATTATCTCTCCTGGACTATTTTCCTGGTCACTGGTTTTTCCAATGAGATACTTCACTTTGTCTTTCACTTTTTCATTCCTTTGGTTCTGTTTTATAATATCTTGGTTTCTCATAAAGTCACTAGCGTCCACTTACTCCAATCTAATTTTTAAGGTGGTATTTTCTTCAATGGTCTTTTGGACCTCCTTTTCTATTTGGCTAATTCAGCCTTTCAAGGCATTCTTCCCCTCATTGTTTTGTCGGAGCTTTTTTGCCATTTGAGTTAGTCTATTTTTTAAGGTGTTATTATCTTCAATATTTTTTCAGTATTTTTTTGGTTCTCCTTTAGCAAGTCATTGACTTGTTTTTCATGGTTTTCTTGCATCCTTCTCATTTCTCTTCCCAATTTTTCCTCTACTTCTCTAACTTGCTTTTCCAAATCCTTTTTTGAGCTTTTCCATGGCCTGAGAACAGTTCATGTTTTTCTTGGGGGATTTTGTTGAAGACTCTTTGACTTTGTTGGCTTCTTCTTGCTGTATGTTTTGGTCTTTGTAACCAAAAAAGATTCCAACGTCTGAGATTGAGTCTGGGTGGATTTTCACTGCCTGTCTATGTTACCAGCCAACTTACTTGACCCTTGAGTTTTTCAGCGGGGTATGACTGCTGGTAGAGTAAAGAGTATTTTGTTCCCAGCTTGAGGGGATTCTCTGTTGTTTTCAGAGGTATTATAGCCAGTTCTGCCACACCAGCACTCCTCCTTCCCCAATAACCCCCAACCTGGACTTGACTCAGATCTTAAGCAGGCTCTTCACTCCTGCTCTGGTCAGCCACTTAATTCCTCCCACCAGGTGTTCCTGGGGCTGGAAGGAACTGCAGCTGTAATTCTGTAGCTGCCCCACCTACGCTGCCCCAGGGGCCATGGCTGAACCTCAAACTCTTTGCACTCCCACAGCTTTTCCCAGTAACCTTCTGTGTTGTCTTTGGTGTTTGTGGGTTGAAAACTGTGGTCACTGCCACAGCTCACTGATTCAGGCCGCTAGGGCCTGCGCCACCTGGCTCCTACTCTGGTTGGTCCTGCCACTGCCCATGGTGGGCTCTGCTCCGCTCCACTCCCAGATCTGTGTGCCATAGACCTTACACGTAGACCATCCAGGCTGTCCCGGGCTGGAGCCCTGCTTCCCTCAGCTATTTCATGATTTCTGCAGTTATTCTTTGTTGTCTTTGTTGTTTGTGGGTTGAGAAGTCTGGTAACTGCCACACCTCACTTATTCAGGGTGCTAGGGTGAACCCCCCCCCCCCTCTCCAGGTCTGGTTTGCCCTGCTGCCACCCGCACTGGGCTCTGCTCTGCTCCGCTCCTAGCTCCGTGCACGATTGACCTTACCCAGATCCCATCCAGGATGTCCTGGGCTGGATCCCTGCTTCCCTCTATTTTGTGGGTTCAGCCGTTCTAGAATTTGTTCAGAGCCATTTTTTATAGGTTTTTGGAGGGTCTTGGCAAGTGGCTGATGCAAGTCCCTGCTTTCCAGCTGCCATCTTTGCTCTGCCCACCAATGTGCTATTTTTCTAAGAGCCTAATCCTTTAATTTCAAGAGGCATATATTTTGGTAATTTACCTTTGTTATTTTTGAGGTGCCTAATAATCTACTAATTGTTTTATTTTTTATTTTTTTCTTTCATTTATCAATACTTGGAGAATCATTCACCAAGTTTTCAGTCTTATCTATATATTTTTATTCTTCTAGTTTGTAAACATTATCTCTTTCAAGGTTCAAAGTGTGGCCCTTTAATTTAATATAAAAACAATTTATAAGTGAACATATTTTATGACACATACAATTCAAAATTTCGGTCTTCATGTACCTTTTTAGATTTCTTTTCATCCCTTGCATAAAAAAACAAAACTAGAAATAATTACTTTCATTTAAACCACAAATTCTCTTGTTCTTAGAAATACACCCTTATGAGGGAGAGTCTCCAGGTAAGTGCTACAATACAACAGACTGCTTTTCAAACTTTAAAAGCTTATCTGTATCTAAGAAAATGAATACACACATACTTACACACAAACTGCAACCACCACCAACACTCACATTGATAAGCAAGCTACACGGTGATTGTTACCTTAAAATCACCAATGACAGCACTTTACCCTTTCTCTTCTGTCAAATTCCCCAACGTGCCCATCATTACTGCAGAAATGTGGTTCACCCAGAATTCCATAATATACCACAGAAAAGCTAAAATATTTACAACCCCCCTGCTTTCTTCTCCTTGAGTACTAATATCAGAATGCATAGAAAATTCCTAATAAAATTTTCACACTTCTCTGGAATCATACTTAAGAATGGTAAATGAAGCATATGTTTTGATCAAACAGGTGAACAATTTTATTTATACTCATGCTAATGTTTCTTGGGTGGTAGCTACTTTCTGGCTTGACTATTATGTTACAGCAATGATTTATGACCTATAGCCCTCAGATTTTTAAGAGGCCATAGAGTTCTTTATAGGAAAAAGTCTATGAATCTATAAATTAGCATATATGCCTTATGAAATACACACATACATATATATGTATATATATATGTATATTATACATGCCTATGTGTGTATATAATATATATATATATATGTATGTGTGTCCATAAAATACATATATATGTTTTGTGTTTAATGTATATAGATGTCAATGTGTGTAGATGTCATTTCAATAAGGGAAAAAAGAAAGAAAAAGAAAAAAAGTGCTTATAAGCTATCTCATATTTTTAAGAAAGAATAACTCGAAACAAAACTATTTTCTTATAATTTTTAATGTGTTGCAATACACCTTTGGAACATTTAAAGTTTAATTTTAAAATAATATTACTAGAGAGTTTAAAGTTTCTCTATGAAAATTAGTTTCAATACCTACAGGCTCCATGATTTCATCCATGTGAGCACTCTGTGCACCAATACAGACTGAAATGCCTTCCCAACTTAGTAAACGTATTAATGAATTTCTACTTTATTACATTAATTCCCTTTACAGAGTCTATGATGCAACAAAACATAACTTTTCATTCTTCTTCAAACCCAACACTGCCTGTTGTGTATTGCAACACTTTAAAAAATGTAAGAAAATAATTTTATTTCTAGTTTATTTATTGTCCTATGTCACAAAATCAATTCCAAATACTTTTCCAGATCTGGTATGACTTGGCTGCCACAGCAACAACACCAGAGTATGGTTTTCTCATGGCCCTAGCCATTCCAATATGAACACTACTACTAATAATAATAACTACTAGCATTTAGATAGTGCTTTAAGATTTTCAGAAATTTACAAAGTTTTTACTTGTGTTAGCTCCTTTGATCCTCCCCACATTCCTGTAACAACTGGTGTAGTAATGGTCATGATCACAATCATAGGTGTAGTCATAGTAGTAGCACCACTACTATTTTACTGATGGGGTAATTGAGGCTTAAACTTTATTGTCTTGTCCATGGATACATGTCTGACAAGGGCCTGCAATAGGATTTAAATTCAGATCTTCCTGACTTTGAGTTCAACACTTTAACAACTGTACCAAATACTGCCTTACTGTCTCAGGTCTTCTTTCCTCCTATGCCCGTCCTCAAGGCTCATCTTTCATAAGACAGTAATTAGGGCCAAAGGTCTTCATAGATCTGCCAGTGTTTCAAAGTATATTTGGAAAAGAGATATATAATTGATTTCCTGAGAAATGTTAAAAGTATTATCTAAAATTAGGACATATTTCTCAGGTTATCCGATCCTGCTATTTGCAAAATTTATCATTAACAAGTGTCTATGGATTCGTGGCTTTAATTTGCATAGCATAATACTAAAACTTCACATTACACATTAAATACTAAATATGATTCAAGTTTTCAGAGGCACAACAGTCACTTAAGAGATTTTTTTAAAGTGGTTTGAATCTATTATGACAGTCTCCAAATGGAGGAAAAACCCTTTTAAGAACTGAACATTTAACAGATTCCTTTGGAACATTCCTTTCTTTCAACTCTGGCTTTCATGTGAATAAAGTCTCTCTTAATGTAGATCAATAATTTCTCATCAACTTATATAGTTGCTTACGGTCCTGAGACACATTACTCTGGGTCACACAGAAAAGATGAGAGGCAAACATTGAACAGGTGTCCCTGGCTTTGAAGTTTGATTTCTATCTGCTCTGTCAGTAGAAGGCCATCTCCTTCCATGTTAACAGGGAACCATTAACGATTACTCTTCAGGACAAGTCATTTGACTGTTTCCAAGTCAACTTAATTATGTTAGCAATCTAATATCTCCCTGCCTTTCCCTGAATGAGAGCATGTGAAAAGTTGCAAAATGGTTTAATGAAATATGGTTATATGTAACATCCTTTTCATCTACCAGTGTAATAACTGCCCCTGAAAAAGAAATTGGATGAGTCTGGTATTCCCTATTTTGATGAAATCTGGTTAGCTTCTTTTAAAACTTATGGTTATGCCTATATTATCTCTTCAATAATACAATTTAGAATTTTGACTGTAATAGAAATCACTTGCTTGTATTTTATGGATTCCCCTATGTCTTGGTTATTGAAAAGTTTGGCATAATTTCCCTTCCTCCAGTCCTGTGACATAATGTCCATTCTCCACAATCTTCCAACACTTACTTTTTCTTATTCACAATAGATTCCAATTTTCTTTCTTTCTTAGAAGACAGTTCATTTAGGCCTAATGAATTGAAATCATCAAGGGAAACAAATTGCTTTCTTGTGATTGTACTTATCTTGGTTTTCAACACCCAATTTTAATTTTCATTTATCCTTTTGTTTCCTGAGATCATTCTTCTTAAGAGAAGATACGGAAGCAAAAGAAGATATGTAGGTCTTTCCTCCCTCTTTCCTACTCATCTCACTCATTGTAGGATTCTCTCATCATACTCAACCAGAGTTCCCATGTTTTCTTCAATCGTCTTCCTTCTTTTTTTCAGTTTTTTTTTATTTATTTAATTTGTTTACTATATTTAGTTTTCAGCACTGATTTTCACAACAGTTTGAATTATGAATTTCATCCCCATTTCTACCCTCCCACCCACTCCAAGATGGCATATATTCTGGGTGCCCCGTTCCCCACTCAACCCTCCCTTCTGTCACCCCACTCCACTACTATCCCCTTTTCTCATAGTGTGTTAACTCAAGTGTGGTAACTGCCACAGCTCACTGATTCAGGGCACTAGGGCCCATCCCACCTAACTCCCGGTCTGGTGGGTCCGTGCAGCCCACTCTGGGTTCTGCTCCTTTCTGCTCCCAGGTCCGTGCATGATAGACCTGACCCAGCAACCATCCAGGCTCTCCGGGTCTGTGGCCCTGCTTCCCTCTGCTATTTTGTGGGTTCTGCAGTTGCACAATTTGTTCAGAGCCATTTTTATAGGTTTTTGGAGGGACTTGGTGGGGAGCTGACACAAGTCCCTGCTTTCCAGCTGCTATCTTGGCTCTGCCCCACCATCTACCTTCTAATATGACTTAAACACCAAGCTAAATTATAAAATAAAGCCATTTTTTTTCTCCTTGATATTAGAATTCTCTGCAGATAAAGGTCATTTGGAGATTTAGGCCTCCACATGTGTTTCATACAACCTTTGCCATGTTTATATGTTTATTTTCCATTTCCTGTCTTTGCTTTCATCTTCTGTAATGTATCTTTGTAAGCTAACTTGATTGTTTTTTTTTTTTTTTTTTGCCCCAATCATTGTTATGAGGGAAGACTTGATGGATAGGAGAGGAGTCTATGATTAAAAATGAATGGGATATAAAAAACAATATTCATCTATTGAAATAATTTAATTCATAACACTGTATTGATTACTAACCCATTCATATACATCATTCTCTTTAAACAACTTCCATTTCCTTTTCATTGGAATTTGTTTATATATCCACAATAAGTCCTTTTCATCATTCTTGGACTTATGATTAATGAAGGATATTTTAGTCTGTGAGAGAAATTCTTAACCTCTTTGATATGATTTAACCCTTGACCAGTAAAAGACCTCTTCTAAGAATATTGTTTATTGTTACATAAGATAAAACTCACAAGAACATATTAGCGACAAATAATATTGAAATACAGTAATTAAATGGTAAAACAAAACAAAAGAAAACAAAACCAAAAAAAACCTAAAACAAAAACTAAAATTCATTGACCTATTTTTAAGAATCCACAGCTTTCGGGGACTGCACCAAGATGGTGGCTGGAAAGCAGGGGCTTGTATGAGCTCCCTGCCCCAGGTCCCTCCAAAAACCTATAAAATGGCTCTGAACAAATTCTAGAAATGCAAAACCCACACAATAGCAGAAGGAAGCAGGGCTCCAGCCCAGGACAGCCTGGATGGTTGCTGGGTAAGGTCTATTGCACAAGGAGCTGGAAGCAGAAAAGAGTAGAACCCAGTGTGGGCCATACCAGGACCAATTAAACTGGGAGGTTGGCAGAACAGGCCCTAGTGCCCTGAATCAGTGAGATGTGGCAGTTACCATACTTCTCAACCCACAAACACCAAAGATAACAGAGACGGTTAGTGGGAAAAGTTGCTGGGACAGAGTGAAGGAGTTCAGAGTTTGGCCACCACCCCAGGGCAGCGGGGGTGGTGCAGCTACAGAACTACAGCTGTAGCTGCCTCCAGCCCCAGGCCCACATGTTAGGAGGAATTAAGTGGCAGATCAGAGCAGGAGTGCAGAGCATTTTTAAGAGCTGAGTCCAGTCCAGGTTGGTGGTGCTTGGGGGAGGAGGAGGAGTGCTGGTGTGGCAGAGCGAGCTGTATAGAGATAGCTCTGAAAACAACAGTGTGTCCCCTCAAGTTTGTAACAAAGTATTATCTACTCTACAAGCAGTTATTCCATGACAAAAAAATCAAGAGTCAAGTAGTTGGCTAGGAACATGGTCAGGCAGTGAAAATGGACTCAGATTCAGACTCAGACTTTGGAATCTTTGGTTACAAAGAAGACCAAAACAAACAGGCAGAAGAAGTCAACAAAGTCAAAGAGCCTACAACAAAAGCTTCCAAGAAAAACATAAACTGGTCTCAGGCCATGGAAGAGCTTAAAAAGGATTTGTAAAAGCAAGTTAGAGAAGTAGACGAAAAATTGGGAAAAGAAATGAGAATGATGCTAGAAAACCATGAAAAAAACAAGTCAATGACTTGCTGAAGGAGATCCAAAAAAGTGCTGAAGAAAATAATACCTTAAAAAATAGACTAACTCAAATGGTAAAAGGGCTCCAAAAAGTGAATGAAGAGAAGAATGCCTTGAAAAGCAGATTTAGCCAAATGGAAAAGGAGGTCCAAAAGACCACTGAAGAAAATACTATCTTAAAAATGAGATTGGAGCAAGTGGAAGCTAGTGACTTCATGAAAAATCAAGATGTTATAAAACAGAACCAATAGAATGAAAAAGTGGAAGACATGTGAAATATCAGATTGGAAACACCACTGACCTGGAAAATAGATCCAGGGAGATAATTTTAAAAGTATTGGATTACCTGAAAGCCATGACCAAAAAAAAGCCTACATCTCATCTTTCAAGAAATTATCAAGAACTGCCCTAATATTCTAGAGCCAAAGGGTAAAATAGAAATTGAAAGAAACCACGCATTGCCTCCTGAAAAAGATCCCGAAAAGAAAACTCCTAGGAATATTGTCCCCAAATTCCAGAGCTTCCATATCAAGGAGAAAATACTGCAAGCAACTAGAAAGAAACAATTTGAGTATTGTAGAAACATAATCAGAATAATCCAAGATTTAGCAGCTTCTACTCTAAGGGATAAAATGACTTAGAATATGATATTCTGGAGGTCAATGGATTAAAATCAAGAATCACCTACCTAGGAAAACTGAGTATCATGTTCCAAGGCAAAATATGGAGTTTCAATAAAATAGAGGACTTTCAAGCTTTCTCAGTGAAAAGACCAGAACTGAATAGAAAATTTGACTTTCAAA
This sequence comes from Trichosurus vulpecula, assembly GCF_011100635.1. NCBI lineage: Eukaryota > Metazoa > Chordata > Mammalia > Diprotodontia > Phalangeridae > Trichosurus > Trichosurus vulpecula. Next base: position 359,038,731 of record NC_050574.1, read on the forward strand.
CACAGGAATCAAGACAAGCATGAAATGGTTAACAAGAAAGATAAGTCACAAGGGACTTAGTAAAGTTGAACTGTTTTGTTTACATTCCTACATGGAAAAATGATGTGTATAATTCATAAGACTTCAGTATTAGGGTAGCTGAAGGGAATGTGCATACACACACACACACACAGTGCACAGGGTGAGTTGAATATGAAGGGATGATATCTAAAAAAAATAAAATCAAATTAAGGGATGAGAGAGGAATATATTGAGGAGGGAGAAAGGGAGAGATAGTATGGGGCAAATTATCTCACATAAAAGTGACAAGAAATAGCAGTTGTGTTGAGAGGGAAGAGGGGGCAAGTGAGGGGAAATGAGTGAAACTTGGTTTCATCGGATTTGATCTGAGGAGGGAATAACATACATACTCAATTGAGTTTCTTACCCCACAGTAAAGAAGGAGGAAGAAATTAAAAAAGGGGGGAAGATAGAAGGGAGGGCAGACACAGGGAGGAGGTAACCAAAAGCAAACACTTTTGTAAAGGGACAGGGTCCAGGGAGAAAATTCAATAAAGCGGGATATGTTAGGAAGGAGCAAAATATAGTTAGTCTTTCACAAGATGAGTATTGTGGAAGGGTTTTACATAATAATATTCATGTGGCATATGTTGACTTGCTTGCCTTCTTAGGGAGGGTGGCTGGGGAGGGAAAAGAAGAGAGAATTTGAAACTCAAAGTTTTAAAAGATGTCCGAAAAACAATTTTGCATGCAACTAGGAAATTAGATACACAGGCAATGGGGCTTAGAAATTTATCTTGTCCTAGAAGAAAGGAAGGGAAAAAGGGATGGGAGGGGAGTGGGGTGACAGAAGGGAGGGCTGACTGGGGAATGGGGCAATCAGAATATGTGCTATCTTGGAGTGGGGGGGAGGGTAGAAATGGGGAGAAAATTTGTAATTCAAACTCTTGTGAAAATTAATGGTGAAAACTAAAAATAAATAATAAAATAATGGAAGAATCCATAGCTTTCTATCCATATTTTTTGGGCCATTTGAAATGCAAACAATTATAATTGACCTTCCATCAATCCAACCAGGTAACAAGATCCCCTTATTGTCTTGAACTGATTTAGTGGTTCTTTCTAATCTCATTATGAATACACTTCACCTCATAGAAGGAAAATAAATGTCGCAGAATCAATATAGACAAAATTAAGATTTCAGGAATACCATAGACAATGAGTAACCATTAGGGAAATTTTACCTGCTCTTCCTACCCCTTAATGAAAGTTATTATAGATATTTGTTAAAGTATTTATCACGTATTCTTCATTTAATTCAAAGATACACATTTGTTCCAACTGAAAGGAAACTTAGAGATCAGTGGTAATTAAATAGATTTTTTATAGTTATATTGTATGTTTGTCTACACTCTTGTATTTCAAAATTCTGCTGGAATTCTTCTTTGCCCTGGTAACACCCATGAAAACATTTCCCTTAGAATTCTGCAATTTTGTCACAGGAATGTATTTGGTGTAGTAAATAAATTCTAGGAACTGCTTGAGAAAGGGATGTTTAATGGTTCGACAAAGATACAACATTAATTTTTATCAGAGTAGATATTTGAACGCAATTCTAACTTTTAGTGTAATATTCTATTTGCAATGTCACTTGGATTTTACATGTCCATAGTGTCATATGCCTTCCAATTCTTGTTAGGCACAAGGAAAAAAAATCCATTAATTTATTGACAAATATTTATTGAGAATTTGGTACATCATAAACATGAGGCAATTTTGAGATGAAACACTGCAGTAGACATAATTAAAGAAAAGACAATGAAGGTGGAACAATGATTATATGTAGAGAATTAAGCATCATGCTAATCAGCATAAATAATGCTGTGGGGATAGTCAAATTAAGTGTTCAGAAAAGGGAGAAATCATTTTTGCTTAGTATAATTAAAAAAGCCTTGGAAGTATTGGTATGTCATTGGTGAGGCAGCAATATGGTGAAATGTATAGAGTAAGAAGGATTTCCTGACTTAGGAATCTGAAATTTTCTTGGCATAGTCAGGAACACCTAAGATCTGAGTTCAAATGTTGTCTCAGACACTTACTAGATGTGTGACTCTAGGGAAGTTACTTAATCTCTCTTTTTCTCAGTTCCTTCAAGTGTAGAGTGGGGATAATCACAGAACTTACTTTCCAGAGTTATTATGAGGATAAAATGAGAGAAAGTTGGTAAACTTGCTGTGCAAACTTAGTGTGCCATATAAATGCTGGTGGTTGTTGTTGAATCTTAATAACTATAGAAGGCAAAACTAAACATATTGACCAAGAATAAGTAGTTCACCTTTATTAGCTCATATGGGATCCATGATTGTGCAATGAGAGAAAGAAGTGATGTATTCATACATTGAGATTGTGGAAAACTATAAATTGAAAGTTAAAAAGTTATTTTTCCTTTATTTGTTAGCAATGAGATATCTTGAAGGTATAAATAAAGAAGAATAGTGACAGGTAAATGACATGAAAGTAATGCTTCAGGAAGATGAATGCTATTTATTTCTAGAATTTCATACATTTTGAGGTTATTAGTGTCAGGATTTACAGAGAATGCTAATGCTGTGAATACGAAAGTATGCACAACAATAAGAATATGTAGAATGAAGAAAACAGAAGATTTGATGACAATAATAATAGTTAACATTTGTATATCTACTATATGCCAAACATTACACTAAGCATTTTGCAATTATTACCTCATTTGATCATTAATACAACACTGAGAGGCAAGTTCTATTATTATCTATATTTTAATAGATCAAGAAACTAAGGGAAACGGAGGTTAAGTGACTCACCCAGGGTTGTACTACTAAGTGTCTGAGGCTGGATTGAACTTAGATCTTTCTGACTCTAGGCCTGCCACTTTATCCACTGCATCACCTAACAGTCTTAGTCTCTAAGAGGTTTATTTAAGAGAAATAATCTACCCTCATAATTGACTAAGTAACTTTAAAGCAAACAATCTTCTTCAGAGTGCACTTCTAGACAAACTATATAAATAGCATGCCAATCTGTATGCCTAGTTCAGAATGAAGACTACCTGTTAAGGTGAAAACAATAGTAAGGTCCTATTATACATACCATCAAAGCTAAGATTGAAAGCCAGTGGCTAATTTCTATCCAAAGAAATTCCAACTTGCTTAAATATATGACTACATTCCCCCACCAACCAGTTAGTTATTTAACCATGAGCCATAATCAAAACAACTCTGCTATTGTTTCAGGATATGGTGTACTCTTCTGTTTTCCTATATTCTGACTTATTCCTTTAACTTTCTAAAGCACCAATATATTACATGGATCTTTGAGGAAAGGAGCAGTTTTTGCTTTTTTTATTTGTTTCATTACCACTTTGCACAGTGCTTGACACATAGTAAACATTCAAGAGGTAGTTTTTCATTCATTTATTTGTTCCTTCATTTAGTAGAAGAACAGCAGCATGTTCCAGCTACAGAATTATTTCATTTTTACAGTTTAAATTCATGTCTGCTCATTGTATGTCCAATTTGGAGCTTCATGTTCAAGATATTATGGAATTTAAATCAATCATAGATGCTTCAACTATCTGCCATTTTCCCTATACTTATCATTAGAAATTCTAAAGTATTAATTTTAAAATATTAGGAACAACTTTATTTTACAAATGAGAATACTGAGACCCAACGGCAATTAATATCCTCACAATATTATTGTATTTTACAAATAAAGGTACCTTAGCCACAAATCTGTAATTATATGTACCCCGCAGGCTAAATTATTTGATATGGCCATGAAATCTTTGCTAGAAGACCAACAAGGGGAGGAAACACACTGTCTCTTAAGACAGCTTATTTTATTTTAGGTACTTACTTGATTTTTCCATTGTTTCAGTCATGTCTTATTCTTTGTGATTCCATTTAGGGTTTTCTTGGCAAAAATTCAAAAGTAGTTGGACACCTTTGGACACTTTTAATTGTTAGAAGGTTTTTTTGTAATCTGTTGTGTGTGTGTGTGAGTGAGTGTGTGTGTGTGTGTGTGTGTGTGTGAGTGTGAGTGAGTGTGTGTGTGTGTGTGTGTATGTGTGTGTGTGTATTATAAAAAGCCTAAAATTGCTTCTTTGCTATGTCAACCCTTTGATTCTTATCTTGTGCTCTGGGGAAAAAAAAAAAACAAAAAAAACCACAAAAACCAAACAAACAATTTTAATGTCTCCTTTGCATGATAGTCTTCCAAACACCTGCATACAACTATTCTGTTCCAAGCTTCTTCAATCTTGTCCTTACCAAAACAAACATCTTTCAATCAATCCTCATTAGAAACGTAAACAGGACTCAATCATCCATGTGCTTGCCATCTTGTTATCTCTCTAGCTTGTCAATGTCCTTCCTAATCTATAATGCCCAGAACTAAATGCACTACTCTAGATGAGTTTCAGTCTTCTTTTTTCTTTGAAAATTTGTATTTTCTTTTTTCAACTTACCTTTAAACCAATTTTAGCTTTCATTTAAAAAAAGTAAGTTGCAAATATTCTCCCTGCTGTCTTTCCTTATGCCTCCCTAAGGTTACAACCAATTGTATAAGGATTATACATATTCTGACACGCAAAATGCAGTTCCACATTAGCCATGTTGCAAAGACAACACAGAAAAAAAGAAAAAAAAAAGAATAAAAAAGGAAAGCAAAAAAATGTATACTTTTATCTGCATTTAGACTCCATCAATACTTTTTTTCTGGTGATAGATATCATTTCTCATCATAAATGCTGCAGAATTCTCTTGGATCACTGTAATTCTGAGAACAGGTAAATCATTCACAGTCCATCGTTGTACATTAGTGCTCTTACTATGGACAATATTCTTCTGGTTCTGCTCACTTCACTGGGCATCAATTCATGTGAGTCTTTCCAGGTTTCTTCTGAAAGCATCTAGATGAGTTTAGATTATGACATATTCTCAGGACAATCAAGTCCTTATTACTGGAAGTCATACCTCAACTAATACAGACAATTAGAATGAGTTCTTTTAGACTAGGGGCTATATTATTTTTATATTGATATATCCAACACTTACAAAGTGTTTGATATATAACAAACCTTAAATAAATTCTTTTTCATTTTTATTTATTTATTCATTCATTCACTTTTGCAGTTATCACATCAAACTGTTAAATCATATTGAACTTGTAGTCCATTAAAACTACTAGAAAATTTTCAGCACAGCAACATGTTCTTGTCAAACTGTTTCATTTTTTTTTAAACTCAGCTCAATGATGTAGGCTGACAAGACCTTTTTATTTTTTTTTCTCATTTTTTTTTATTTAAATTTATTTATTTAACATATTTGGTTTTCAGCGTTGATTTTCACAACAGTTTGAATTACAAATAATCTCCCCATTTCTACCCTCCCCCCCACTCCACGATGGCTTATATTCTGGTTGCCCTGTTCCCCAGTCAGCCCTCCCCTCTATCACCCCCCCTCCCCTCTCATCCTCTTTTCCCTTCCTTTCTTGTAGGGCAAGATAAATTTCTACACCCCATTGCCATTGCCTGTGTATCTTATTTTTTAGTTGCATACAAAAACTTTTTTTGTTTTTGAACATCTGATTTTAAGACTTTGAGTGCCAAATTCTCTTCCCTCTTCCCTTCCCACCCACCCTCCCTAAGAAGCCCAGCAATTCAACCTAGGCCACACATGTATTATTATGTATAACCCTTCCACAATACTCATGTTGTGAAAGGCTAACTACATTTTGCTCCTTCCCAACCTATCCCGCTTTATTGAATTTTCTCCCTTGAAAGTGTTTGTCCCCTTTCCAAAGTGTTTGTTTTGATTACCTCCACCCCCATCTGCCCTCCCCTCCATCATCCCCCCGCCTTTTATTTTTTTTTTTATCTTCCTCCCTCTTCTTTCCTGTGGGGTATGATACCCAACTAAGTATGTATGGTATTCCCCCTCAGGCCAAATCTGATGAGAGCAAGGTTCACTCATTCCCCCTTCACCTGCCCTCTCCCCTCCTCCCATAGAACTGCTTCCTCTTGCCACCTTTATGCAAGATAATCCACCCCATTCTATCTCTCCCTATCTCCCTCTCTCAGTATGTTGCTCTCTCATCCCTTAATTTCATTTTATTTCTTTTAGATATCTTCCCTTCATCTTCAACTCACCCTGTGTCTGCTCTCTCTCTTTTACATATATATATATATATATATATATATAAACACATATATATTTACACATACATACATATACATACATATACACATAGATATATACATACATACACATTCACTTATATATATACATAAACATATATATATATATATATATATATATATATATATATATATATATATATATATGCATATTCCCTTCAACTACCCTAATACTGAGGTCTCATGAATCATACTCATCATCTTTCCATGTAGGAATGTCAACAAAACAGTTCAACTTTAGTAAGTCCCTTGCAATTTCCATTTCTTGATTACCTTTTCATGCTTCTCTTGATTCTTGTGTTTGAAAGTCAAATTTTCTATTCAGTTCTGGTCTTTTCACTGAGAAAGCTTGAAAGTCCTCTATTTTATTGAAACTCCATATTTTGCCTTGGAACATGATACTCAGTTTTGCTGGGTAGGTGATTCTAGGTTTTAATCCTAGCTCCATTGACCTCCGGAATATCGCATTCCAAGCCCTTCGATCTCTTAATGTAGAAGCTGCCAGATCTTGGGTTATTCTGATTGGGTTTCCACAATACTCAAATTGTTTCTTTCTGGCTGCTTGTAGTATTTTCTCCTTGATCTGGGAGCTCTGGAATTTGGCAACAATATTCCTAGGAGATTTCTTTTTGGGATCTATTTGAGGAGGCGATCGATGGATTCTTTCAATTTGTATTTTGCCTTGTGGCTCTAAAAAATCAGGGCAGTTCTCCTTGATAATTTCTTGAAAGATGGTATCTAGGCTTTTTTTTGATCATGGCTTTCAGGTAGTCCAACAATTTTTAAATTATCTCTCCTGGATCTATTTTCCAGGTCAGTGGTTTTTCCAAGGAGATATTTCACATTGTCTTCCATTTTTTCATTCCTTTGGTTCTGTTTTATAATATCCTGGTTTCTCATAAAGTCACTAGCTTCCACTTGCTCCAATCTAATTTTTAAAGTAGTATTTTCTTCAGTGGTCTTTTGGACCTCCTTTTACATTTGGCTAATTCTGCCTTTCAAGGCATTCTTCTCCTCATTGGCTTTTTGGAGCTCTTTTGCCATTTG